>NC_088925.1:28870000-29015000 GCF_038396675.1 Hydra vulgaris | reverse complement strand
TCCGTTCGGAATTCCGACCGGAACGGAATTCCGATACATCCCTACTAATAAGCCAGCTTATTAAAAAATATTGCCAAATAGTTTTAGGATAGTTTTTGTGTGATTTATAAGATCCATCATATTTTTTGCTTCATTTTAAACTTCGTAGTAATTTAATAATACAAATTAGTTTTGCCCTACTTAATTTTTAGAGCAATTTCTTAAGTTTGGGCGTTTAAGTATAAACGTGTATGTTACTTTTTTGAAAGTTTAATGTTTGAACATGTTTAAATGATAGATAGCCATTATTTGTTATTATTTTTAGGGCTTTAAAGTTAACGAATATCTGCTGCTTTTTAACTACCCCATTTTGCGCCACTCATTTGCAAAATGTAAAAACTTAGTCAATAGTTTTGTTACTTTGGTTTGTTGTACCTTATTTTTTTTAAATTGTTTTTTTGTTTTGTTGTTTTCTTATATTAATGAATTTAAAGAAGTTTTTGATAAAATATAGCAAAAGCATTGGATGAAAAGTAAAATCTTTCTTGTACTAAAAAGTGGAAAATAAACTTTTTAATTTAAATTTAATAGTTCAGTAAACTAAAGATTGCAGGTATGTTTCTATATAAAACTTCTGCAGACCTGTCAATCTTTAGTTTATTGAACTATTAAATTTAAATTCAATTATTTTTTCAACATAATATTTTATGTTGAAACGTTGCACAGCCCTGGAAATGCTTCATCCAACGCAAATAAAACAAATAAGCGAGACAGAGGTGTTTTTGTTTATGTAAGCACAAATCTACGGTTTTTTAGTGGTTATAAAACGCTTCACAAAAAGATATTAAAAATTTCTTTTTGTGAAACGTTTCTCAAAATTACTTAATTGGCAATTTGAATTTAGATTGTTTTAAATAATGCAAAGAATTTTGACTTATTTGAAAACGGAGCAACTTCTCCAATAAGTAAACCAACAAGGTTAACTGCAGTGTAAGCCTCATTAACAGACAATTTTAAAACCTTTTTTTTTCTCTTTTTTTTAACAATTCTCTTTAAATTAAAAAAAGAAAAAAAGAATATTAAAAAATAATATCTTTAATTCAGTAATATTTACTAAATAACCAATTCAATAAAACAGGAAAAACAGGTTTCGATCAAAGTTAACAAAACAAATGTTTTATGACTTTAAGAACAATTATCCGTTATTAACCAGAACCACATCAGTAATATGATCAGAGGCAATTCTACAAATAAAGTTATTCAATTAGGAACGCAAATAGCAACTATATATATATATATATATATATATATATATATATATATATATATATATATATATATATATATATATATAAATATATATATGTATATATATATATATATATATATGTATATATATATATATATATATATATATATATATATATATATATATATATATATATATATATATATATATATATATATATATATATATAAATCCGACATTTTTTTACGTTCTACATTGTTTTAGTTCAAATTTTGATTTATAAAGTGAAGTAAAACAATACTATGTAATTTTGAATCTATATTTTGTTGAATCTATATTAAGAACAAGGTTTTTTAAGTTTTGAGAATGTATTTCGAAATTAATTTGTTATACTTGTTATATCAAATTTAACGACTTCCAAAGGAGTGTTAAAAAATGAAGTTTTACCAAATAAAGTTAATTAATGTAATTGTCAAAGCAATTGTTTTGATAACAACGTTTTAGTTTAGAACTTTCAAAAGTGATTATCAATTAAATATTTTTAAACAATAGTTTTAAGCATATTGTAATTTATAAAACAAATTACCGTTAATAATTGACTGTAGGTAAATACACAATAGTTGTTGACTGAGTATTTCGATAACTATTCGGTCTTGTTAATCATACGTTTTGAACAGTTAAATATTAAGACACTTTTTTGCTGGTTTCTTGAAAAAATTTAAATTGTAAATAGTTAACACCAACAATAGGAATAGGTTGCTGACTGCACTAGATGAGTAAATCACGTGGTAGCTCTAGGCTTTCCTCGCATTCTTTTCCAATAAACCAATTTTTTATCACTAAAATACCCACACCATATAGGGTACACCATATAGGGCCAACCAGGGCCGTCCCGAGTGGGGTGTCTAGCCCCCCTAAGAATTTTATTGGTCGGCAAATTAGACACTGGAGTCGTTAGAATGGGATCTATGGTTAACGATCGGCAAAAGTTGGCTAACAAGGACATTTTTTTTTCTTTTTAGATAAGTTGCCTTCAGTTAGCAAAAAACGTCACCCACCCTTTAAAATCTTTTCTGGACGGCCCTGGGGCCAACCTCAGAATAAAGTTGGCCTGACGCTTCCTAAGTTTAGATATTGACCTAGCGTAGTGTGCTAGTTGGGTAGCGCTATAGCAATTTTGAATTCCAAAAATCTTCAAACTTTCACACCTTAGAACGCCCGTTACAAAGGCAGGGGGCTTTCACATCTACATGGCGAAGGGGCTTAAACCAGAGTAAATTCGGCCCTGCCATAATAAATATGATAAAACATTATAGTTTAGGTATAGCAATTAAAAATAAATATTTAATTAGTTCTAATAAATTACGTCAGCTGTCTGTTAAATTTTCAGACCAGTTGTCAAAAATTGTTTTAAAAAAATTAGATTAATTTGATATAGAAAATCCGTAGCAAAATTTTTTTTTTAAATGAGCCTGAAACAATTAAGACTTCATTTAGAAAAAAACATAAATTCTAATTTGAATGCAATTTGTTTTTAGCTATAAGGAAAAGTATATTTTAAACAGAAAGGTAAAACTTTCAATCAAGCTGTAAAGGTTTTCTAGTCAAATGGTTGTAAAGTTAAAAGTTGGTGAGAATGAATGATAATAAGATGAGAAGTGAAGTCATCTTGAACTTGTGTGGTGTTCAGACTAATGAAAGAGATAAGGTGATGATATATATACAAAATACAAACAAACATCTGAGCTAATATTACGAACAAGTCACACTATTTAAATTGGTTTCAGTGTATGGTATTAAAAGTTTTTTTGAAAAAAATACTTATTTTTATACTATTTATGCTAGTAAATGAAGGTGTTCCTTCAAAAAGTTAGATCTTTCTAGTCTGTACATGTTGTGCTGTTTGAAGTGATAAAGGATAAGCATCTCTAAAGATGTTCATAAACATGCTTGACCCATTAGTACTAGGATTTCACGCAAGGAAGCGAAGGTACACTGTGGTAAAAAAGGTATTCTAGCGTACTTAAAAATATTAGGAAGGAATATCACAATCTGAAAACACTTTTTCAATTACTTTAAATCAATCTATTAAAGTTAATTTTAGCCTCTGACTTTAAAATTATCATCATCATCTTTAGATTATTTATAATCATCTTATCCCAGTGGGCATGCATTGACCGGGGGACTTTTGTCAGACATCGTACGGACGCATGTGAAACGTTCGACAGCCGTCCCCCGGACGAGGCGTGGTCACTGAGATCTTGATTTAAGGTGCAATTTAAGCAATACCTGAAAAGATTTTTTCTTAATCAAAGTTTATAATGGGAAATACTCACGTTGGAATTATGACGGGCCAGTAGATGAGAAAGAAGTTGTACTGAACTTTGGGATCTTAAGGAAAAAACTTGAATAATAAATTTCAAAAGACATCATTAAAAAGTTTAATATATAATTAAATAAAATTTTCTTTTATGGATGTAAATCTTTATTTTTTAAATTATTTTTTATACAATATTTCAAGGAAGTATGGATACCCTCGTTATCAAGTATAATAATAATTAAATAATACTAATTTAATGCAAATATCGTGTGTGTATGAAATATAACAAAAGCGTCTCTAATCTATTGTGGGAAATTAGTTAAAGAAATTATCAACATAAGTTAAATTGTTTATCTCTCATCCACTGATAAAATTGTTTGTCTCAACTCCACTAATAAAAATCTGAAAAACTTTCTTAAAAAAAAAACTTATCAGACATTGCCATAATAATAGTGGTTGTTTTTAAAAGCAGTTTGTAATTAAAGTTGAATGCATGTTTTAGGTAGTGGAGGAAAAGGTTTTTGCATTTAAAACAGGTTTATATTAGGCATGGGAAAAAGTTGCATATTCTTATTGCGATAATATTTTAAATTAATAATATCATGCTAAAAAAAATATAGTAATCAAAGTACAGAAACAATAGTATCTTTGCATAGTCCTCCAGTAACTCCTTGAGAATTCCAGTAACTTTTCCTTTCCTTGCTTGAAAAAAAATAGTATTTTCAAAAGCAATCGTAGTACGTTAACTAAGATTATAGTTTATAGTTTATTTTAGTTTGCCAAATATATTTTTGTGTTTAAAAGATACGACTGATAAAAGTGGCTTCAAAAAGTTCTACAAAAATACTTCATCTATAAAACTTTAATAAAGAGTAATAAGCAATTTTTTGTTAATAAATTTTATGTTATCAATAAATAAAGTTGACTTAATATTGTTCGTCGCCCAAAGTAATAACTCAAACTTATTGCCTGTTTTTAGTGAACTTTTGCTACTAGTTGTATTTTTTTTTTTAACATCATACAAATAGATTATATTCTCTAGCAAAACGCTTAGGACTTTTTTTTAAAGTTGTTTCAAACAAATCTTAATGCGATACTTCTTATAATTAAAAATAAAAACATCAACACAGTTTTAATTCATAAAAGGTTTTGTAAAATTGAAGACCACGGTGCAAAAACGACGTAACTCCATTTTTACAAACTGCTCAGAGAATTAAAAAAAAAAAGAATAACTTTAAATGTAGCAATTAAATATCATTCAGTCAATTCTTTAGAAAAATGGCATAAATATTACTCTATTCTAACTTATTTTAGCATCAAATGTTAGAGCATTTTATAATTAGTAACATTCCGTTTAAATCTGAAAACCAACCAAAATCGGAGTTACATCTCTTTTGCGCCGAGGTCTTCTATTAATAAATATTATATTAATAGCGGATCAACGTTTTTACGATACCTATCACAAAAGTCATAACTTGATTTGTTTTGTTTTGGTTTTGATAAAAAATTTGGCTTTTACTCTGGCATGCCAAAAGGTATTAAAATTTCTCAAATTTTAAAATTCTAATTTAGGCTAAAAGCATGATAAAAAAGCTCATAAGGAAACAATGTTTTTAGGGCCTAAAAATCTATTATCATTTAAGTAACTTTTATTAGTATAAATAAAAAACAATATATTAAGTAACAGTATTAGTAAATAGTAAACATAATAAAAATGGTTAAAATTAAAAATGTTTTAATAACATAATAAAAATCTTACTAAGTCTTCTTGGGTAGCTTTGTTCCATTTTTCAATCTATTTGTGAAATGTGTCATAAGTCAAGCTGAAAATAATTTTATGCTTCTTTATGCATACATGCATGCATACATACATACATACATACATACATACATACATACATACATACATACATACATACATACATACATACATACATACATACATACATACATACATACATACATACATACATACATACATACATACATACATACATACATACATACATACATACATACATACATACATACATACATACATACATACATACATACATACATACATACATACATACATACATACATACATACATACATACATACATACATACATACATACATACATACATACATACATACATACATACATACATACATACATACATACATACATACATACATACATACATACATACATACATACATACATACATACATACATACATACATACATACATACATACATACATACATACATACATACATACATACATACATACATACATACATACATACATACATACATACATACATACATACATACATACATACATACATACATACATACATACATACATACATACATACATACATACATACATACATACATACATACATACATACATACATACATACATACATACATACATACATACATACATACATACATACATACATACATACATACATACATACATACATACATACATACATACATACATACAAACATACATACATACATACATACATTTTTTTGTAAACATCTTCACTTCCAACAAGGCTGCAAGCAACCACTAATTAAAGTTGGAAGTTACTGGAAGAGAAAAGATGAAGATTGTAGAGCAAGATAACGATTGACGGACGACTTAAAGGATTGCAAATTATATGAATCAGGAAACCAAGATGAAGGAAGCGAATTCCAAAGAGCTGATGTTCAAGAAAAAAAACTAGACGAATAAGCGTTTTTGGAGCACTTAGGAACAGTCACAGAAAAAGGATGAAACTTAATTAAATGACGAGTAACACGAGAATGAATTTTAGTAGGTGGCACAAGAAACGCTAGGTCTTTAGAGCAGTGCCCATTATAGTATTTGTAGAAAAGAGAAAGAGAAGCAACTTTACGACAATGTAATAATGATTGGAGGTTGGCTGCAAGAGCAGGTCCAACTATGTTTACAATGCGTTCTTGCACATTGTCTAAAAGAGAAAGGGTAGATATGGCAACAGTATTCCATACATGGCCGGATTTGAGATTTATAGAGATAGAGAATAAAATCCGAAGTAAGAAAGTGTTGAGCTTGATAAAGAGATGCAACCTTAGCAGATGCTAATTTTGCAACTGATTTGATATATGGTTTCCAAGAAAGATTGGAAGTGAGTGTTAATTTAAGTTAAGATGAAGAGTAGATGACTCATCGAGTACATCACCGTTCATAAATATAGGAAGATCTAAATTATTGCGAAAACAATTGGCTGGAAAAAATTGAGTTTTATCTGTATTGAAGTTCACCAGCCACTGCGAGCCCCATGCTGTAGCAGAAGTAAGATCCTTTTCAAGTTCAAATGCCCCCTCCAAGCAATCAGAAGGTGTTGGTTTCTTATCACGACAAGAATAAATGGTAGCATCATCAGCAAACAATGTCACCTTAGATGTGAGAATATCTGGAAGATTGTTAATGTAAAATAAAAAAGAGTAAAGGGCCAAGGACTGAACCTTGAGGAACCCCTGAAGTTACAGAATAAGAAGAATAGTGCTGTCCATCGAGGACAACTTTTATAGTACGATTGGAAAGGAAGGATTCAATAATCTTAAAGATGTTGCCAGACACACCATAAGAAGAAAGCTTATGGAAAACACCAGCATGCCAAACTTTATCAAAAGCTTTTGAAATGTCAAGAGCGATGGCCTTAACCTCTCCATCTTTATCTAATGCACGATAAAACCTATCAGTTATTAATGTTAGCAAATCAGCTGTAGAACGAGAAGATCGAAATCCATGGAATTGTCGAGAGGAAACAAAAGGTTCCATGCCAGCCTGAATCCACGAAGTTATGTAAGAAGTACATTTGTCGACAGGAAGACAAAAGATATCTACCCAAGGGCCATCATGAAGAAAATCACGGAAAGAATCCCAGTCACCTTTACTGTAGTTGTGAGAGGTACGATAATAGGGGGATTTAGATGATGAAGAAGAATGAGATATTAGTTTTAAGAGATCAAACTGTGATCAGAAGCACCTAAGGGTGAATGTGGAGAAACTGAGCACTGACTTGGATCAGAAACAAGACATAAGTCTAGTAGAGAAGGTAAATGATTCGGGTTATCTAGAAAGCGAGTTGGAAAGTTGACTATATAAATTAGGGATTGAGAAAGGCAAAAGTTGTGGGCTTTAATGCCTGCAGAATCACTGACACTACAGCCAAGCCATTCAGAGTGGTGATCATTAAAGTCACCGACAACAACTATATTAGCTGATGGATAAAGAGACAGGGCTTGGTCAATATGATCAGAAATAACATCAAAAAGAGTGCAGTCTTGAGATGAAGGAGAGCAATATAGAACAAAGAGGAAGGCGATAGAGTGAAGTGGTGCTAAACGAAAGCACATAAAAGATATCTGTGGATTCAAATCTAGTTTCACGACAAATAGGTGAATTCTTACGAATGTAAATGCCTAGCCCAAGCATGTCTTTTTGAATTAAAGGAAGATAACCATCAACACTAAGGTTACAAGATGAGACAGCTGAACTCAAATTAGTCTCACAAAGAGCAAGTAGGTCTGATGAACTTTGCAAGAGATAAGACTCATTAGAAGAAAAGTTACTTCGAAGACCACGAATGTTAATGAATGATGGTTTAGAGAACTTGGTGATGATGATGGTTTTTTGTGTTTTATAGCTTTTGGTACTTTATTCATTTTAAAATTAGATTGAAGAACTTGACTCAAAGCATTGATAGTACTCAGAACAGTGTTTAATAGCCCAAGCAATTGCCTCAATACTATTAATAAACCCTAAGCCGTAACAAAAGGCCCCAAATGTGGCTTCGCAATGCACACCAAAACTACAAACAGGGACACCATCCATGTGCAACATGACACTTTTAATACTTTGATATTTTTCAGCTGTTGGTGGAATCAGCCTCTCTGAGAGCTACCGCAGAGTTTGGGAAACCTGACTACCAGCCGGCCTCAGAACCATAAAACTGAGTTTTAGAGCTGTACCCTCATTAGGAGGTAATAGAATGAGTTGCCTAGTCATAAAAATAGAGACGCAAGCAAAGCCCATGCCTTAATTCAAGAAGATCCAGCATTCAACATTCTAAACTGGAAACGATGTATTAAAAATACATCTGCGCCAGCCTAATAGATGAAGAAGGGGTGCGAGGCTGGTCAAGAGATAGAACCTGTTTACCCCTTAAGTCTTTGCCTAGGAGGCCTTCTACAAGACAGCAGCCGGATGCATTTAACATCTGCCCAAGATGAATATTTTTATCGAGACACCATCTCTAGCCTTTACTCAATCAATAGCCCTAAGGCAGGGGGTGTTTTAAGTCGGAGTTTGCATCTCCTAGCCTTTGCCTAAAAAGGCGTACCCTACAAGGCAGCAGGACATGAAGCAGATTGTACTGGGTTACATGTTACCAGTAGCAGGATAACCTGACCTGACCGGACATACATACATACATACATACACACACATTTAAAAAACTTTATTACAAATAAAAAATGATTTTATCTAAAATAAGTAACTTAATAAACATATATATGTTACCTAAAATAAAATAATTTATCAACTTTCTTACGATTGATATATGCGTTGAATAATAAATTGTTTGCTGAAATAAAAACACTTTATTAACTTTTATTCTATAATTTTAATCAAAATTTACTTGAGTTAGAAATGAAAATAAAATAATAACATTTAATAAAAATAATTACAAATATTACTATTAAACTCTATAAAGTTAATAAATATTTTTAAAAAGTAAAGGAATATTACTTTCATTTTTACTTTCACTTGATCTTGTAATATGAAACATTTAAAATTAAAGAAATCAAAACAAATAAACTTTGTAATTTTATACCAAAGCTTTAAAATCAATTACTTTGAATTTTAGCACATAAATTAAAATATAAAATAAAAATGAACTTTTGTTACCGTAATTATTTTCACTAAAAAAATGCTTACTAATATAGCTTAATTTAATCTATTTTTTGGATTATTGTTATGTAAATTACTTTTAATGGTTTAAATTAAACTATGTAGTTAAAAAATTTTCATTTAAATATACATAGCTTAATTTAACCAATTAAACCAATTTTACCATTAAACCAAATGAACTAATTTTATTTTTTTTAAATTATTTACTCTGTTTATTGAAACAAAGCAAAAAGTATTCTTGAAGATTGTTAACTGTTAAAAAAAAAGTTAAAAAAAAAATTCACCACAAATGTTTCATATTGAATACAAAAGATGCATTTTGTTATTTTTTTTATGGAAAGAATAACTAAACAATAGTTTTAACAATATTAACGGATAATAAATTTAACGTTTGAAATAGCAAAGCATTAAATTTTATTTAAAAATTCGAATTTTATTTACAAAGTTTAATTAAATCTTTTTACAGGAGATAAGTTAAAAACATAAATGCCTATTTATATCTCCTGTATTAATGGCATTATCAATTTTTTTCAAAATGCAAAAACATTTACACATGTTTTTCTTTCTAGAAATCTTAAACAGATAAAATTTGTAATAAAAGTAAAAAGGCAAGAATAAGATAAATAATAAGGATAAGGTAAATGATGTCAATAAAGTTACTTAGCTATTTAAACTAAATAGTTAAACTATGTTATTAAAGATAGTTAAATTTTATGAATAATATGAAATAATTTATATATTAAATTTATTTAAACAGAATAAAAATTGTGTTTTGCTTTGCGCTCTCCTTTGTAAAAACTAGGACAATCGAATTCTTAGCTAATATGCACTATTGATAAACATTTGAAAATGTATATTAGGAATCCAACATGTGTCTGAAAAAAGAAAAAAATGCCAGCAGGTAAGGTGGAGTAAATTGGCTGTAACTATGGGAGTTAGTTAGCACGCCATTTTAAAAGTCAAATTCGGGCTTTAAGTGTCATCTGTTAAACCCAACAATACTTTTGAACTAACTTATATTATTAAGTTATTTGTATTTTGCCCAAGAGATTCCCAGGCAGGGGTGGCGCCAGCATTTTTTGGTCTTTAAGATATCTAACTTCCAGACATGGAGCAAACTCATAACATTTATATGTTTATACTTATGTCAAATAAGGATGCTTTGTAAAAAATTGCGATGATTGGAGCCTGGGAACAAAAAAGACCAAAATTTTAGCCCCCTCCTGACCCAA
Organism: Hydra vulgaris; assembly: GCF_038396675.1. Lineage (NCBI taxonomy): Eukaryota > Metazoa > Cnidaria > Hydrozoa > Anthoathecata > Hydridae > Hydra > Hydra vulgaris. The sequence continues at coordinate 29,004,278 of NC_088925.1, read as the reverse complement.
ACGTGAGAGCAACTAGTTGATGAAATTGTTTTTGTACTATTTTCAACTAGTCTTATATTCATCGAAAAATTTTAAGTTTCATATTATAATTTCTTAGCGTTCAAAAATTATGACCATATAAAATTTGCAACCACTCAAACTGAGGGGGTTTAAACTTTATATGTTCATAATTTTTGAGCGCTAAAATATTTTACTATGAAACTTAAAATTTCTCGATGAATATAAGACTAGTTGAAAATAGTATTTTTTGCAAAGCATACTTATTTGACATAAGTATATACATATAAATGTTTGGAATTTGCTCCATGTCTGGAAGTTAGATATCTCGAAGACCAAAAAATGCTGGCGCCATCCCTGTTCCGAGGTGACTTAATTTTACTAAACTTAGGGATTTTAGTCACGTGGCTTTTTCCGTGTCGCACGTGACTTTTTCCGTGTCGCATAAATAAACGTGATTTTTTCGGCAACTTTTTTCGGGAAATATTTTAAAGCTATCTAATTTCAAACCAAATTGCCCGTTGTATACGTTTGGGAAATGTTAAATAAAAATGTTGTTCTGTGAAGGTTATTCTTTAAAGTTCCTTAAAAAAGAAGCCAGTCGTTTTGTTCATAGTTACGTTAATTTACACATTTTGACAAATAAATATGCTAATTTACATTGCTTTTTAGGCATTCTAGAGCTTCAAAAAAGAATATTAAGATTATTAATTTATAGTATTTGATATTATCTTTATAACCATTTGCTTTTTATATCTGGACTTAAATTTACTTCAGTTTAAAAAATACACTTTCCATCATTTTTTCGATTTTTTCCTAGGCGCCATAATGGTATTCCGTTTAACCTATATAGTTAGTTATCCACATGGATATTTAGAAAGCGCTTATTGGTGTGACTTTATATAATTAGTTTTTTTATATCTAGCTGTTTGAAATGCAGAATAGAGATCTGTATTTCTGGTATCAAAATTTAGAAGACAAAGTCTTAGCCAATGTGTGCACAGTTTTTAGACGACACTTTTTTTCCAATTTCCAAATTGCTAAAAATGACTTTACTTTGTTTTCGAAAATAGACAAAGAAATCGACAATTTTAAAGAAGTTTCTGAAAACCGCTGTAACCAGTTAAATGGTCTTAAAAGTGAAAATAAAAAACTTAAATTAGCTGTAAAAACCAGCAATGGAGAGAAATTAGAATTTGTATGACAAGCCATACAGTGTAAAGCACTATATACAGCAACAAATAAAAGCCTGTTGAGTCTAGAAAAAAAGTTTACCGCATTGAAACTAAAGAATAAAACAAATAAAATTTGAAATTTAAACAAGAATATTGTTTATCGAGATATAAAGTTGAAAAAACAAGAAAAAGAAATTGATGCATTAAAAGCACAATTTGAAAAACTCAAACTTTAAATATGGAAAATCTCAAACTTTAAATATGGAATTCAATAACCTTAATCAAATGCTAGAAAATAGTAATTCAAAATTTGAAATGTTGTGTCAAGAAAAAAGAAATCTCAAAAAGAAATTAAGCCGTGTGAAAATTAATTTAAGTAAAACAAAGGAAACAATTTCCTTTTCTTCTATTGAAAATCTCTCTTTTTTAAAGTCAGAAGTTAAAGAACTTCTGACTTTAAAAAAGAGAGATTTTCAATTGAAGTGCAAAAGTTGAATCATTAAACAAAGAAAATATTTACTTAAATGGTCTTTTAGAATTGTTTAGGAAATTGTAACATTTGAAAGAGGACGTTATTCAAGTGATATTCGAGAAGTTATCATGGAGCTGTTATTATTAAATGTCAGTGCAAACAAGGTCAATGATGCTATTAAAATTGTTTTAAAGAAACTTGCAAAAAAAGGAATCACAAAACTTCCCTCAGTAGGTACAAGATCTAGATTTATGTCAGAAGCTTTAATTATTGCACAGCTTCAAGTATCAGAAGAAATGTTAGATAATATTGAATAAGATACAGGAAACTATTTACATGGAGATGGAACAACCAAATATTACAGACATTATCAAAACTTTCAGTTGACTACCAAAAGCGATAGAATACTATCATTTGGACTATCAGAAATGGCCTCTGGGGATGCTGCATCAACTATGAGTTCTTTGTGTCTAGAATATCACAAATATCATATAACAGAAATGTTATATGATATTTGTGATATTCTAGACACAAAGGACAGGGAAAAAAACTTTGGAAAGTTAATTTGTTAATTTAAAACAACTATGTCAGATTTAGATTCTGTCAATCCTCTGTTTAACAGTAAGTTTAAAGAAATGAGGGAGCTATTGTTACCAAAAGTTATAGAACATTGGGATAGTTTAACAATTGAACAGAAAAATGAATTTAAGGATATGTCAAACTTTTTTTGCAAGTTACATCTTTTAACAAACTTTGCAACTGAGACAGATAAAGTACTGGACTTATTTGAAAAAATTGCTCTTAGTGATGCTCACGAAAACACTTTTGCATTTAAAACTTTTGAATCTGGAGCTGCTAGACTGATACGCACTTCATGTAAAGCATTCCACAAACGAGGTAGTGATGAAGCTGATGTGACAGGATATTTCAATTCTTTTCTCATTGGAAAAGGTGAAGGCAAGTGTATTTTTCTCCTTTTATAGGCAATAGATTTAACATTTTGTTTTATAATGGGGCTGCACTGTATTATCATTCTAAATCTATCAAATAATTTTTAATACTTGAAAGACAAGCAAATTCAATTCAAAATTCAAATGATCAAATTCAAAATTCTTATTCAATTGAAATCACAAGTTTGGTTAACAGTAGAAGAAGCAGAAGATAAATCTTCAAAAATTGATAATAATACTTTAAGGAGGCAAGTTTTTAGAAATCAATTAGATTTTTATCGATATGTAATGAGGAAAAATGTTCATTGAAGCTGTTTTTTAAAACTAAAGTTTCTGGAAATAAATGTATTGATTTAAATTCAAGTTAGCTGATGGAAAACTTGGCAACTATCATTTGCACATGCAACTTGCCTCCACCAGAACAAAGGAACAATACACTAAAAGAAAAAAGCCAACGCAATGACTTGATTAAGAAACAAAAAGAAAAGTTGTTTAGAAAGTTAAAAGGTATAATCACTGAAATTTTTTTTCAGTATTTATTAATTAAAATCTTGTGATTGTTATTTCAGATCCTGCTATTTAAATGTAAACAAAGATAAATCTATTATATTTTTTTAATGATAATAAAATTTATTATTAACATTTTACTTTCAGGAACATATGAACACTATGAAATGCTTTAAAGATTAAAAAAGCTCTGGTTTTCAACTAAAGTTGTTTTTTATGGTTTCCACGGAGATTTTATTGCTTTTGACCCATTACATAGTTTCTTCGTTTTCATAAGTGTATACTAATATGTTCACTCTAATAGTTTAAAAAAACTCTTGTTTGTCACGGCTTTCGCAGAAATCGTATTTTGTTTGACCCAATTGCCCCAAATAGGGAAACGAGCCCTAAGATTGTAACATAACTTTAGAATTTTCATAAGTTTATATAAATTTGTTCACTTTTATAGTGTGATAAAGCTGTTTTTTAACAAAAGTTAATTTTTATGCTTTTTACAAAGAAATTGTTACTTTTGACCCAATTACCCCAAATGGGGGCAACAAGCCTTTGGATTCATACATAATTTTAGGATTTTCATAAATTTACGAATTTGTTTACTCTTATAGATTAAAAAGGTTATTTTCTTATAACTAAAGTTAATATTTGGACTTTTTACAGAGCTTTTGTTACTTTTGGCCTAATTACCCCCAAAAGGGGAAACGAGCCCTGCGATTCCAAAATAGTTTCTAGATTTTCATAAATTTTTATGAATTAGTTCACTCTGACAATTAATAACATTATAAAAAGCTCTTTTTTTTCTTGACTAAAGTTAATTTTTACTACTTTTACCGTGATTTTATAGCCTTTGACGAGAGTTTCATAGTATTATCTATTAGCGTTTAAAAACTATTATTATCATATAAAATTTGCAACCCCCTCAAATTGAGGGGGTTTAAACTTTATATGGTCATAATTTTTGAACGCTAAAATATTTTAAAATGAAATCTAAAATTTATTGATGAATATAAGTCTAGTTAAGAATAGTACAAAAAATACTTCATCAACTTGTTGCTCTCACGTTTGGGGCAGGGGAGAAAAAATGTTGGGCCTTTTTTGTTCCCAGCCTCCAATCATTGCAATTTTTTGCAAACCCTCATTATTTGACATAAGTATAAACATATAAATGTTTGGAGTTTGCTCCATGTCTGGAAGTTACCTATCTCGAACACCAAAAAAATTTTTCTACGCCTCTGCTCTTGACCTAAATGCCCCCAAAAGGGAAAAACAACGCCCAGGCTAACTATACCACAAAACAATTTTTATAATTTACTGCATTCATTCCTTTGTTTAAAAAAAAAATAGAATGAATATACTTTATTATGTGTGCTTAACTGTAAGTCTTCTCGTCGATGTCAATTGAAAAGTAAATAAAATTTTTAATTTTGGTGCCAAATATCCTTAAGAAAAACTCCACAAATTTCGACCCAAAAAATGCATTATTGGGCAGCACATAAGTCATCATAACTCCGGAACCAATTATCCAAATTTAAAAAATAAACTCATTTTGAAATCGTCTATATTTTTCACGTATTTTTGTCAATAATTATGGCTAAAAACAGTAACGAAATAAAAATCATGTGAAGTGCCTACTAAACTTCAATATATTTACACTAGGGTTTGGAAAATGTGTCTGCGCAGATCTGCGCAAACAAAATATGCGCATATCTGCGCAGACGTCGGCGCCGACGTCTGCGCAGACACTTTAACGGAAACGAAAAATTTAAATTATCTGAATCAAATGTCTGAAATTATTTTTGCATAATTTAATTATAAATAGATATAATGTTAACATTTTATATATACATACACCTAATGTTTTCTCATCAATTTTGTTTATTTATTCAAAATAATATATTCTTTCAACTTTTCTTATATATTATTAAACTTTAAAAAAAATACATAGGAAAAAAATTGTAAATACGTCTAATTATACAAGTGGTCTAAAACTTATTCATAGTACTGTATATATATATATATATATATATATATATATATATATATATATATATATATATATATATATATATATATATATATTATATATATATATATATATATATATATATATATATATATATATATGTATGTATATACAAGTTTTAATATATAGCATTCATTTATTAAACAAAAATTCAAAAAAAATCAAATAAAACGCGAAAAAAATAATAGCACCACAGCTTTAATGTGTACTTTAAAATAAGGAAATATTATGAGATCAATTGTTTTAAACATTTTACAATAAATATTAGTTATTTCTTAACATATTAGTATTTTGTAGCTTGACCTTTATTGGCAATGATGGCTACACAACGTCTTGGCATCGAGTTAACCAAGTCCTGACATTGCTTTATCGGAATTTCGCTTCATGTCTCCTTAACTACGTTCCAAAGTACTCCTTCGTGATGGGTTTGGCAGCAGCAACCACCTCCTTTACGTCTGCCCACAAATTCTCGATTGGGTTAAGATCTGGCGACTGTGCTGGCCACTCCATAACGTTTACTTTATGCTCCTCAAACCAATTTTTCGCCTTCTTGCTAGTGTGCTTTGGGTTATTGTCCTGTTGGAACACCCAGGACAACGGCATTTCATAGTCTGCATACGGCAACATCACTTTATACAATATGTCAACATAAACATGTTGGTCCATAATAGTAGTAATGTGATGAATGGGCCCTACTCCGTAATAAGAAAAGCATGCCCATATCATTATACTACAACCTCCATGTTTAATAGTTTTGATGGTATATTTTGGATTGTATTCCGCATTCGGCGGTCTTCTGACATACGCCCGAGAGCCCGAAAGCACAATCTTACTTTTGTCTGTCCATAAAACATTCCTCCATTTTTCGAGTGGCCAATTTGAGTGTTTTTTAGCAAACACAATACGCTTTACAACGTGTCTGGCACTTAGAGGTGGAACTTTTCTGGGGCTACAGGCTTTTAATCCATTAACTCGCTGACAACTCCGAACTGTTTGTACTGTTGCATCGATGTTAAAGTCCTTTTTCAGCTCGGTAGCTGTTTTAAAACGTTCCTTTTTTAGCACTAAGAGATTGGCCAGCAATGTTGAAATAGAATGTTTTCGACCACGTGTTTCAGGCTTTTCTTGAAATTTTATGGCATTTCTTATCATTTTATTGGAACACTCAACTAAACGACCAACTTCTCTATATAATTTCCCTGCTGATATCAACTTTCGGATCAGTTCTCGTTTTTCTGCACTACAATGCTTTCCACGTCCCATTTTTGTATGTAAATGTCTCCTACTAATACGCTCTAACATAAAACAAATAAAACTGCAAAAAAAAACCTAACGCTTGCTATTTTCACAATTATTTTTACCGTTATCAGAGTATTTTACAACAAAAGAGTGAGTGGTGCTATTTTATTTTTTGGTCAGAATTGGCATTTTTGATTAAAATCGAGCAACACCAAGCAGTTTTTTTCCCAAAATGATTTGTTTTAGAAAATAAACATGTTAGCTAGTATTTTAAACACCAAAGCTATAAAAAAAATTTATTTTGGAAAATACGCTAAGTGGTGCTAAAAAAAAAAAGGAAAATACGCTAAGTGGTGCTATTTATTTTTCGCAACTGTATATATAGTAAAAAAATAAATGTAGCAAAACAAACTTTTAATTGTCAAAAGATAGTTTAAAATTTTTTCTAGCTACGGGCTTTTTTTTTTTTTGCCTCCACAGCAGCATCAACTGACTTAATAAAGTTTATTTTTTAATTAAGTTTCAGACAACTTTTTTTCAGACCATCCGCAGCTTATTAGGACTAATTACATAAGCACATTAATAACATAAGTATTTCAATCATGACACATACGCAACAAATTTTTTCTCCTGGTGTTTTGATGTTTTTAGAAATTTTAACTTTTTTAAAACCTTTTTGTTAGTTAAAGTTTATAATATCGTTACATATGTTTGTATATAATCTTTATAAAACTTCAAAAGTGTTTTGTATTTTAATAATAATAATAAATAAATAAAAATAAATAAATAAATAAATAAAAATAAAAAAATAAAAATCGAGGTAGGAAACGAATCACGGCTTACTTGTACAGAAGCTCGGCGCGATATCCACTTGGCTACCCTGGCATGTTATAAAATGAAAATTTTTAAAACTTTTTAATGATTTTTTTAACGGAAATAAATGTTATATAATTAAAGGAGCTTGATGTAATACAATTTTCAAGTGAAAATCAAAGTGTAAAACTTGATAAATGTTTCAGTACGTTTTAACATTACTTAATTTGAAGTTTACGTACGTTAGATAATTACATCCAAGTTCGTTCACGTTTTCTTAAAAAACAAAGTGCTGCGACTCTTTCTCGCCACTACCTCGGTTGCAATGGCTGCCAAGGGTTCCGTGTCAAACACGCTCGAATGAGCACTAACACTACTAACACTATTAAATCGGCAATAATATATAGAGATGTAAAGCTTTTCAAAAGTATAGCGATAATCGGAGTCTGTAACAATAAACATCTAAAATGTTAACTTCCTTTTCATGCCATTAGTGTGAGAGCGATGAGTTTATAACATTTATATATACATTTTTTTTAAAATTTTAAACTAAATTTAAGCTCATTAACAAGTCTCTAAAGTCATGCAATATTCTCTTAGTGTTCAAAAGCTATGACCATATAAATTTTGAGCAACCTCCCTAATTATTGAGGGGAATTAAAATATTACCTTTAATTAAGTTATAAGTTTGTCTGACAATCGAGTTCTGTTCCTCATTCAAAAGTTCGAGGCGAAAGTTAATTTAATTCTTTTTTCGTTAATAAGTAATCAAATGATGCGGACATAAAACTTGTCGAAGAATAACGAAGAAAATTAAGTTTTTTAAGTGGCTTTAGTCTACAAGATCATTTGTATTTTTCAAACAATATTATAATATTGTTCAAATTATTCTTATTTTTATTATTATTAATTTGATAACTATCAAATTAATTTTAGTTTTTCAAATTTAATTTCGTCATTGATTTTTGTTTTTTTTATTACATATTTTTTTTATTACATTCTTTAATGCAGTGTTTGGTTTTTAATTTTTATAATTTTTTATTTGTTTTGTAAAATATACGAATGGTGGGGACAAGAAGAAGACAAAAATAGTCTTATTGCCAAGCCCTAAATATCCGTAGATAATAAAGTCATTAAAAACTTGTCATTAAAAATTGTTGATCACGTGTTTTTCTGAAGTTTGAGTTTAATAAGTTTGTTTTAGTTGACAGTTATAGCTTTGTATTTTTTAGGAATATATCTAAAAAATTAATATATATGTAGCTGAAATACCAAATTCTCCTGTTTTAGTATGTTCTTTTAGAAAAAGATAAATCTTTTTCTAAAATAACATACTAAAACAGAAGATATATTGCATAAATAATAGAAAGTTTTGAATAATTTTATTTTTTAACATATAAATAAAATGATTTAAAAAAATATTATCCATGAAAATATAATTTAAACAAAATACAACTTTTAACTTTAAATTGATTTAAATACAAGTATTGCGTGGTACTATACCACGTGAAAAGCAATGTAAAAAGGTTTCACAATATGAAAATGCGGCGATACCTTATATCACCGAACCGATTAGAGTTACTTAATCAACAGCATCTTTAACTCATAGTATTATTAATAGTTACGTGCAAGTGAGGTCTTTTATTGTGTTGTTAAAAACCATATTAAACTCATTTTAAGACTTTATGGTAACCAATAATATAATGATGTCTACTTGCATAAGTTTTGAGATGTAATATTAATATAATTATGAAAAACCAATGATTTTGGTTAAATAAATATACTTTTGGTAACTAAAACATACTTGAATGCCAAACTTAAGTATGTTCTTGTTTATATCACATTAGAATGTTTAGGAAAATGTTGAAACAATCACCTTATTCGGTTTGGGTGTAAACATTATATAATCATAACCTTTGAATTTTGAATTTTAAAGCCTGTCGACTTAAATTTAGTGTATGAAAATAAAAAATAAGTTACTAATTTGTTGCCCTAACATTTGGGGTAGGGATGGTAAATGTTTTAGGGTATTTTTTTTTCCAGGCTCCAATCACCACAAGTTTTATTTCTTAATCGACGTATAAATGATTGCTTAGCTACAGCTCGGGTTATACGTATATTACACAGTGGCGTAGCAAAATATTTTTGGCCAGTAGGCATACTGGTTCAGGTGCCCAATTTCTGTGTCTCTGAAACAATAACTTTTACTCAAAAGAATTACAACAAAAACTCTTTAAATACATTTTATGGCTTTTAAACCTCTCGGCGTTGGGCCTAATTGTTTGAGGGACAGTAAATGTTGCTTACACTGGCCTTGCTGTAGTTAGGCCGCTGATACTACACGCAGATAAAGATATTTACGTGAAAAGTTCTAAATTTTTCATAGGCTACATAGGCAAATTTTTTTTTAAAAATGCGAAAATATATGAAAAATGTGCTCACTTATAAAAGATCGTTATAAAAGCGGGTTGCTCAAAAAATGTAAATTACAGGGTTTTTTTTTTAGTTTTTTATCAATCTATAACAATCGTACCAGTATGGTTGTGCAAGAATTATCAATAGACGGAGTTGATTGGAATAATGAAGTTCCAGATAAAGTTAATAATAATGTTAATCAATACTTTCAGAGTTAAAAAGACTTGACGATGATAAACAAATAAACCAATTAATACACGTTTTTATTGATGCATCTTGTAAATTATATGATGCTGTTGTGTGATCATAATGTTGAAAGCCAGTATAAATTTATTACAATCTATCAGTATATAATATATCAGTAAACAATAATTATAGACTTTAGTTTCTTGGAGCTATCGTCGATTTACGACTTGCAGAAAAGATAGTTAAAGTCTTACAGCTTGAATTCAATGACATAATTATATAATGTGATAGTCTTAACGTTTTATAGTGGATAAGAAATTAAAGGCGAAAGTTAAAGCCATTCGTTACCAACCGCGTCGGACATTTAATCAAAGAATCGATTAAAAGAATATTGTATATATGAGCTATATCGGAACAAAGATTAATATGGGTGATTTTCTAACTAGAAGAACATCAGCAAATGAGATAGCAAACAAGACTGAGTGGTAGCATGGACCCAAGTTTTCTAAATTCTTTAGAAGAAAAATAATAAGAAAACCATGTCGAATTTACACAAGAAGCTAGCGCCTCTTGTGCCATCTACTAAAACTCATTCTCGTGTTATTCGTAACTCAATTAAGTCTTAACCTTTTACTGTGGCTGTTCCTAAGTGCTCCAAAAATTCTTATTCGTCTAGTTTTCCTCGGACATCAGTTCTTTGGAGTTCGCTTCCTTCTTCTTTTTTTCTGATTCATATAATTTGCAATCTTTTAAGTTGAATGTTTCTCATTATCTAACTCTATAAATTTCATTTTTTCTCTTCCAGTAACTTTCAATTATAATTGCGGTTGTTTGCAACCTTGTTGGAAGTGAAGATGTTAAAAAAAAAAATTGTAAACATTTTGCTTTTACTCGCTGTACTGTTATTGGGAAGTAATTATTATAGTGCTTTAATAATACTTTTAAGAACTCATTATAAGCAGAGTTGGTGTGTTCAAGACACCACAAAAATGTGGGTTTTCATCGTTAAATGGAGTTGTAGCAGCAATGAACTGTGGTAAATGCATTGATGTTCATGTTATGTCAAAAAGTTGCAAAAAGTATTCTGTTTGGGAAAATAGAAAAAACAATCCTGACTACGATTATGATTAATGGAAAGTAGAACATTTTAAAAGCGATGAATGTGAAATTAATCACACAAAATTATCAAGTGGATGACGTCTTGGTACCAATGACGTCGGGTACCAAGACGTCTTGGTACCCGATTGCGAAACATGGTAAAAAAATGTTAAGGAACATCTACTCCTTTGTCAGGCAAAGAAAAGCTTACAGAAAAGACCATCAATTCAATGCAAAACTATTTTGGCAGGGTTATAAGAAAAAATAAAAACAATCTGTATGCAATGAAAAAAGCCACTGGGGCTATTCTTTGGAATTGTACTGACTTTGAAAACTCTGAGTGCCGTCTTAGATTTTGTCCTGTTGGCTAAGATAGCTGGTGTAAATACAAACAAAACAGTGATTACAAACCTAGTATTAGTTTAAATATATGGATTCATACCCTGCTTTTATCAGTATTTATTTTGTTGTCTGATGAGGAACTACTCCAAAAATGTTTCCATGGTGAAACACGACACGGCGATTTTTTTTCCTTAAAAACTTCCAAAGCTTTTTTTGAAGAAATACGAAATTTGATCCAAAACGTCCGCAATTTTTTAATTTTTATGAAAAGTTGCAAAAAATTACTATCTTTAGCATTGAATTAAGACTATAAATATAAACTTATGTATTTTTTTTTCAATTTTTATTAAAGTGTTAATATATATCATACGTTTTTTTATAAAATCTGCTCTTTAAAAGTTATATAGATATTAAAATTCAATTTATTAAAAAAAGTAGTACAAAATCTAGAAATAATCAGCTGGATAGACTAAATGACGGTTTCAATGTCATTACTTATAAAGATAAATTTCATAGCAAGTGGGAGAAAATCATTAAAAAAAATCGCCGTGCAAAGTTCAAATGAAACTTTTCATCATATCATATGGACTAAATGTCCAAAAAATATTTACCTTGGTGGATCAGTGTTAGAATTGGAACTAATTCAGCTGTATTAGACTTTAACGATGGTAGTTTTGGTGTAAGTTCTGTTTTAAAATATATTGGAATTTCAAACGGTTACTGTTTTGACCAATTATCTGTTAAGAGAGATAAAGAACGCATTCTTAAGAGCGCTAAAAAGACAAACAAAAAAGGAATAATCAAAAGAAAAAAGATAAGGGCTGCTAAAAGGGTTATATTGACGAAGAAAAAGCTAAGGAAAGTTATTTACCTGGTGGATTTTAAATTTGTAGTTTTCTTTTTGTATTTAATCTCTTAAGTTGCATTTTTTGCGAAACATGATTTTCATGCAAAAGTTTTTTAAACCTTCATATTTTCATAAATATTTAACTTTATGACTTGATATTTTCAGGAAAGATTTTTCAAACATATACCTAGAGACTGAGCGCAAAGAAATTACTAATTCTTTATTTAATTTCATTTATTTTAATTTTATATTTAGATGGCGGGTTTTAAAAGTGTCTTCTTTTTACGTTGACCGCCATTATGAATTTATAAGCCTCTATATAGATTTTTTTTTCGCTCATTTCCTTTGTATATATGTAATTTATCATTATAATTTACCAAATTTCATATTATATACATTAGTTGTTTTAAAGTTGTGTCCCAAATTTCTCCTAATTTTGCCCATAAAATAATAAAAAAATGCTGACTCATCTTTAAAAAATGCCCATTTTGTTATAAAATTATACTTTTAAATTCGTGTTTATTTCTAGTATTGAAAAATTGATAAGAAAACAATTCGCTATTACTATAAAAGAAAATAGTTTTTTTCTAGGGGTACCACCTTAAAAAATAAATGCTTCAAACTAATATTATGATTACCATGTTATGCCATTAACTCACCTTAGGGTCCAATTTTGATCTGCTTTACAGATAAAATTTGCAAGAAACTACTAGCGTGGCTTTTTTCTATGTTTAAGTAAAATTACTTGTACAGAAACCTCGTTTAAATGACTTTTTTTGTATTAAAACTAGAATAAATAGCTGACTTCAAAAGTATTTTGAAGTTGTAGTTCACATTTTAAACTGCTAGAGAGTAAAGTATCTTTGACTTAGGTTGTGCTGTTACCCACAGTTGTTCTAGGTTACGGTACTTTTTTATTTCTCAAACGCTCGAAAAATATTATGAACAATTTTAAGAATAGAATGGTCAATTGAAAATTTTAGAGAGGCGAGGGAGAATGGAGGTCTATAATGAGAAATATTAGAAGAATTTAAAAACCGGTATAACTCCAGCAGTTTAAAAATTTTCTGGAAATATTTCTTGTTTTAAAGAAAGATTAAAAATAATTAGTATTAAGCAATAATGGTATTTTATTAAATTTAGTATAGGTTAGCAAATAAAAGTTTAACTGCCGTAACATTAGGAGTTGATGGAGAGCAAGTTTTTGCATCCAGGCTCCAATCACTAGTTTATTTTCAATGTTTACTTCATGCTTTAAAGTTATCTATTTTATATAAGATATCATATATCTATTTATTCTTTAACAAAATGCAAAATTTAATTAGACCAGAATAATTTAATAATGGAAAGAATAATTTAATAATGGAAAGATAAACAATCAAAAATTACAATCCGAATTAGATCTAAAGTTCATATGATCCTAATTAGATCTAGTCAAATCGAAAATAATTCAATCGTATAAGGTCATCAAAAAATTCTGAAAAACCCACACAGACTAAACCATAGACAATAAAACCGGAATGCTATTTCAACCCGGATAAACTGACGTAAAATGAACGTGGAATTGTTGTAAATCAAAATTAAAAACAACTTTTATTTTATTAAAGCAAATACACATAATCAAGAGTGATAATAAGTTAATTAAACTTTAAACAGTGGTAAGTTTATAAAAATTAATAAATATTAAAATACAACGGTGAAATATTCATGCAAAAGTTAAAAAAAATGCTAATATATGGCAAAATTAAAAAAAAATGCATTGCTAATAAATATAATTATTTAAATAACGATGATTTATGAATTAAATGATTTTTTACAAAAATCTGGTTAAAATTGATAAAATAAAATATTTCAAACTTAGTTACGTCATTAGTGCATTTTGTTGTTACTGTATTGTTATTATTGTCATTGTATATTTTAGTATCGACTGTAAAAATTAGGTACAAAAATAACAAAATAAATTATTAAGTAGATAATCCATATTAAATGCATAAAAATTCCGCAACCCAATGAGGCAAAACCAAATTTTTTTGCAGATTCCGATGCCATCTGAGCCCTAATTAAATTATTTTGGGCTATAGCAGTGTCAACCTAAGAAAAAAATGTTTAAAATAGCGGAGTTGAAAAAGACAATTATGAGACATTATGTTGTCATTGTAAAATCTACAGCTTTTTTTTAAACTCCTTAAAGTAAAAAAATTCAAAGACTTTTTACAAAATAAACTAATTTCGATGGCTTTAAACGTTATTGAATATTTTTGAAGAATTATGAAGAGATTCATGAAAATCATTTGTTTCAAAAAACGTTTTATAAAGAACTTCAAGTATTAATTTTAATTGCGTTTTTTTCGAATACGTAAAAAGCATTTAAAGGCGTTTGAATTAAAGGTGTAGAGCTGAAGTATAGTCAAAATAAAATTATTGGAGATGGAAAAATACATTTAAAACAATATAAAAGAAAAAAAAAGAGAGACGGGCTTGACTCTTTGTAGACCCTAGCAGTGTGTTGATTACTGCAAGCTTACTGAAAAATCTCCTTCAGCAACAGAAACAAGAATGTTTAAAAGGTTTAGCAATATGCAGAATGTAAACAAAGAAAGATTGTATACATATTTGGTAGATTTAATTCGATAACTTACAACAACGAATTTGGGTGAACATCATTTACGTAAATGATAAAGTTTCTCCAATATACACAATTTTGACCATCAACTTTTCTTAACTGAAGTTTTCATGTCATCTGTAACGAATTCCTTCATGTTTACCTACTTCTACTTTTTTTTTTCTTCGAAAAAACTGTACATGTTAATATCTTATTATCTCATTATTATGTTCTACATGCCCAAACCACCTTAATCTTGCCTAGGACACATCCAATCAGATACGCTCGCAATACCTAATCTCTGTCAAAAAAGCTGTTTTTCTTACATTTTAGAGTCACGTCGCACATCCGTTTGACCTTCATCTTCTCTATTCTTCTCAGACACCGGACAACCTTATGCGCCTATGTTTCACTGCCATACACCATAACACTCTGAATGCAAGTAATGTATAGATTTCTTCTAATTTTTAATGATAGAATTCTTCATGTTAGATAATAAAGTAATTCTTTGAACTTGGCTCACGCAAAGTGACGGGCGCAGGTATTTTTGTTGTTGGGGGTGGGGATGTTGAAATTTTTTTTGTATTTTGTACCACATTTGCGTCTCCTAAAAAAAAAAAGGTCCTCAATTTCTAAGATATTTTAGGACTTTCAGATTCTGGTGGGAGAGGATGCACACCCCATACCCCCCTGGATCCGTCAATGCTCATGTACTGCTTATTCTAACCATTGATGCCTATTTTGCTTCACCAGCTAATCCAAATGTATCTCTAAGAAAAAAAAAACTTACTAACACACTCCACCTTATATATTTTATTACTTTTTTTTACTTTGAAAAGCTGATTTTACTTCAAGACAGGTTGTGCGTTCAGCTCTGCTACTTCACTAACCTTCACTACAGATAAACCTATTTCAATTAAACTCTTTAATTAGGAAGATTTTACAAAATGATTCATCCATTTTGTCATCTCTTCTTCATATGTAAGAATTTTTCCATCTAGTCCTTTAACACAGCCTTCTTCAACATCCCAATTTTGCGTAACCTTTACAACATTCACTTTACAACTCTGAATACTGCACTTCTTTTGACATTTAAATCTAGCATTTTACCAAACAAATCTCACAATTGAGTTTTGAATGGAAGTTTTGCTGCACTCTCAGTCAGTAATATTAGAGCTTCTTCATTCTCAAACTTTGTGCACATTTTATAACATTTTCTTCTTTTTCTTTACCAATTTTAACCAAGTTCTTCAGCTTCTTCTTTATTCTTCAGCTTCTTTATTTTTCAGCTTCTTCTTTGTTCTTCAGCTTCTTCTTTGTTCTTCAGCTTCTTCTTTGTTCTTCAGCTTCTTCTTTGTTCTTCAGCTTCTTCTTGTTCTTCAGTTTCTTCTTTGTTCTTCAGCTTCTTTTTTGTTCTTCAGCTTCTTCTTTGTTCTTCAGCTTCTTCTTTGTTCTTTAGCTTCTTCTTTGATCTTCAGTTTCTTTTTTGTTTTTCAGCATACTTATCAGATACTTCTAGAAAGCTTTTCTTTATGTTATGATATACAGCACATATTTAGAAAAATCATAGATCAATTTTTTTTTAAATTGTTGGTGCTCCAACAATTTTATATAGTTAACATAGTATTGCAAAAAAAATGTATTACAAAAACATTAGATCTAATAATCCTCGAAACAGCTTCTCAGCAATAAAGATTGATTAAGATGACATGTTTATTCTCAAGAAGTTTTTTAATTTGATTGTTTTTAGTTGGAATCATGAAAACAAGAATAATTATATAAAAATTAAATACAACACTTGGAATTCTTAGAATATCAAGATTTGTTATTTACTCTTTCATATTTTTAAAGCAGAAAAATCTATAAATTGAACTTTTACAGATAAAACTTTGAATATTGCCGAAATTGTCGGCTATTGATAAAACAAAAAGAAAAACTAAAAAATCAATAGTTGACAAAGCACTTTTCATCACTTTTTTAAAAACTGATATAAAAAAAATTTTATGAAACTAATAGAACATGAAAAACAAGTACTAAATAAATAAAAAGTGACTTCATTTAAAAAAAAAATTCCTTCATGCAAATTAGGAGCGCTTATTAAAAGACCTGCAACTATCACATAACTTGAAAATAAGAATAACTTGGAGAAAAAAAAGGAAAATATTATTTGATAATTAGATGCATTCCATTAAACTCAAATACTTCAACAATAGTAATTTAAAACTAGCAACTAGAAAATATTATGATATCAAAATAAATGTTTGAGCAAAGATTTTATAATCTTTAAAAAATTATTATCTTTAAAAAACAACACTTGGATGACTTCGAAAATATTTTGAACAAAAAATTCTTGTTCAATGAAACTTTATTAATTCATTTTACCATTATATAATAAAATATAACATATTGGAATATATGAAATTTTCCAAAAAAAGATTTTTGGTCAATGCTAAAAAACATCTGTTCTTATTAAAGGAATATACAATAAAAATAATAACTTCCAGATACTCCAGTATTTTCTTATGAAAATAACAATAATACTAACATAAGAAGCATTAGTTAATGAATTAGCACTTTTAAGATGAAAAAATTTTTGAAAAATTATATTATTTGTTGCTATTGTTGCAGTAAAATTTAAGTGCGTAACCTGATATCAGATGTCCAACTTCTTAGTCAGGCTCCATTATGTCATAATCATATATGATTGAACCAATCAAAAAAAATTTTGTCAATTCTAAATAAACACTAAAAATGCATATAGGTTAATAAAAAAATTTTTTGATGATGACTACAGTTGTTGGAAAGAAGTAAAACTTGTAGAGACAAGTGTTATGCCTTACAAAGTAAGTCCCAACAAAAATTTTTTTTTTATTCTGATTCACTCCCAACAAGGCTGCAAGCAACCACTATAAAGTTGGGAGTTACTAGAAAAAAAAAATAAAGTTATAGAGCAAGGAGTCAGGAAAACATGAAGATAAGAGAGTATTTTGAACAGGGACAAATAAGAGATTGGTAGAGGTTGAGAATGGAATCAAGAGAAAGAAAAATGGCGAGCACAATAAAGAGAAGCAACCTTAACAGATGCTAATTTAGCAATTGATTGTATATATGGTTTCCATGAAAAGTTAGTAATAAATAATAATCTAAGAAGACGTAAAGAAGAGGACTCAGTGAGAGGGTTGCCATTCATTAATATAGGAATGTCGACAGTACTGCGATAGTTGTTTGCAGTAAATAACTGAGTTTTGTTGGAGTTAAAATTTACAAGCTACTATGAGCCCCAACCTGTTACAGAGTGAGATCAGATTCAAGATCGGCTGCCTGTTCTAAGCGATCAAAAGGAGAAGACTTTTTGTTAAGACAGGAGTATAAAGTTGAGCATCATCAGCAAAAAGAGCTACTTCAGATGTGGAAACAAAAAAAGAAACAAAAGGATAGAACCTTGAGGTACCCCAGAAGTTACTGGAAATAAAGAAAAGTGTTGGCCTTCAAGGAGGACTTTAATAAAATGATTAGAAACGATTTGATTATCTCAAAAACTTTCCCAGATACACCATATGAAACAACCTTATCCGTCATCTAATGCACAATAAAATCTTTCAGTCACAGTAGTTAGCAAGTTAGTTGTAGAGCAACAAGATCGAAAACTGTATTGATTGTCTGAAAGTAAGTTATTTGACTCAAGATGGAATGTGAGAAATTTATTTATCAAAGACTCAAAGACCTTGCTAATAACAGAAAGAAGATTGATCGGACAATAATTGGAGGGGTCAAATGTTCACCAGAGTTTTTGAAAATTGGAACACCAGATACCATTTTCCAGCAGGCAGGAAAACAAGACTCAGTCAAGCACTTATTAAATAGTTTAGAGAAAATCGAAGAGAGATCTGGAGAACAATTTTGTAAGACTATGACAGGAATGTTGTCTGGACCACAAGCCGGAGAAGAGTTTAATTGAGAAATGACTTTAGCAATGGAAGCTGGGGCTATTTAAATGTCTAACAATGGGCTAAACTGTTTAATTCAATTGCAAATAGTTCTGCCTTATCCTTGGGAGAGATAATCTGAGAGATGGAATGTTAGACCTACTCTTGTTAACGATTCTGTTGAAGATTTTCTAAAAGTCTCTAAAACCTAACTACTGAAATAAGACAAAAGATTTAGTGAACTGAGAATAATAGAGCTTAGCATTTGACAGCACCATTTTACATCGATTTCTTGCAATAATAAATAGCCGCTTGTTCTCAAGAGAGTTTTTTTGAAAAAGATAAAAAAGGGTGGTGAAAAGGAGGGTGAAAAGCATGGAGTAGAATGAGGTTTGACTTGAAACAGACGAGGAGGAATAAAAGCTTCCATTACTGCCTGAATCCAGGAGGTTATGTAAGAGGCACATTTTTCAGCTGAGAGGGAAAAGACATCAACACAAGGAAACTCACAAAGAAAATCACGAAAAGAATCCCAGTCAGCTTTAGGGAAGTAGTAAGTAGCGCAATGATAGGGTGAGTTCAAAAAGGAAGCACGAAATGAAAGATTTAAAGAGATCATTGCATGGTCAGAACCACCTAAAGGAGAAAAAGGAGAAATGGAACAACCCAATTACAAAATTACAACCCTGTTAAATAGCTAACGAAATCTTTAGTAAAAATCTGTAACATTGAGGGTTGAGAAAACTTATGTATTTTGAAGGAGAGAGGTATAAAAACCAGTATAAATATGAAGTTAGTGAAATCAGGGCATTTATTGTTTGCAGAAGACATTAAAAAAACTGCACTGTTTAAACTATTAGGCATAACAAATGCTGGTAAACTTTCTTGGGTATGTGAAAAAAATCTCAGAACTTATAAGAGATTAAAGATGTTACCATTAGTGAGAAGCCACTGCTACTTTGACTTATTTTTTACAGCCTCCACTTTACATTATAAGCAAATAAACTGCTTACTTAGCTACAGCTGATTTTAAAGTTGCTGCTTTTGACAAAAAAATTTACTTATAATTTAACAGCAACAACAAATTTTTAAAAGCTTTTTTTAGTGTAGCTTATAGATTTTCTTTGTAAAATCTTGCAGAGAGAGTAATAAAGTACTAATTCCTCATAAAGTATTACATCCACTTTTTCTTGCATGTTTAAATACTGTATTTGAACATTAAACTGTGCAGCTCATTTATAAAAAAACTACAGAATGTTGATTAATATGGGACTATTATGGTTAAATATTGACGCAAAGTTTGAGTCAATACAAAGTCACAACAAAAAATATAATCTTTAGCTTCCTCACATTTATCAAAAATTTACAAGATTGGGATTTCTTCATTAAGTAGTAATATAAAAAGTTATGTGATAGTTTTAAATAGCATAGTTTTACAACAAGACATTGTTCAAGAATTTTTTCAAAGACCTTGTAGTGATATGAGATGGAATACTTGTAGAAAAGACCTTGTAGAAGCGGAATACTGTGTACAATGGTTTGGTGAATATGATAATAACTTCTAGACTTTTGGCATAAGGTATCTGCAACATTGATTGGGTCACATATTTCATTTAACATAAACATGTGATGGCCTAAGTTATTGTACTGAAATAAAGAACTGGTTAGAAAAAGGCTAAAGAATTGTAAAATGCCAAAAATTTAAATCAACTTTTATTTTGAAGAATAATATCAAGATGCAGATATAAAATGTGTACAACAATGTTCGATTTTTTTTCTTATGTAAAAGATATTGATGATTTAGTTTATTTATGAGTCAGACAAGACCTTTGCTAAGATAATGATGAAAAAGCCTTGATTTTTGATATAGTTAATATTACAATTAACATACTTAGGGCCACTAATTAAGATTGTAAAAAGATTTCTAACCCAACTTTTTTGATGAATTCTTTCCATTTTTAGATAATAACAATGGATTATTAATCATAAATAATAGGGTGCATCCAACGCCTCGTACATTCAAAAATTGATCTGTCTCTGTTTTCAAAACTTTCTATTGGTTCTCACAAGACACTCTGTTAAATTTTTTCAAAAATGAATGAGATTTAGGGAAGCCACCTCAAGTTTGAAACTTGCAATGAGACCCTAAACAGAAGAAAAAAAAGTTTTTCAAATGTATGTCATGTTAGGTCTCAAAAGAAGCGAATCTTTATAAAAATTTCAAAAATAATTATCATTTTTTGTTAAAAATATCTTATGAAAAAATTTCAACAAAAACCATGAAAAAATGTTTTTTTTTTTAATTTTTTGTTAAAAAATAATAATTTTTATGCAATAAAACTTAGAATAATAACTCTTGTGTAAAATTTTTATTATTGTTTAAAATTTTTATAAAATTTTGCTTCTTTTGAGACCCAACATGACATACATTTGAAAAACATTTTAGTCTTCTGTTTAGGGTCTCATTGCAAGTTTCAGACTTAAGGTGGCCCCTCTAAATCAAATTCATTTTTGAAAAAATTTAACAGAGAGAACCAATAGAAAGTTTTAAAAATAGGAATGAACCTGATTTAAAAAATAAAAAAAGTCAAAGAGCAGGAACTTTCCTTCGCCAGAGACAAAATGGCATTAAAAATTAAAAAGATTTTTGTTAATATCTCATTCAATAATTTGTTTTGGAAAGTTTAATTAACTTTTAACTTATTTTCTAATGAATATCTATGATATGAACACAACCTGTCTCAACATGACCAACATGAAAGAGCAGTATATTCTCAACAAGTAACAGTAGTTATAAATTTTTTGATTTTTTTGTTTTTTTATGACTTTTTCTATAGGAACCACATTTAGTCAATCACTTGTGAAAATGTCTATACAACTAATAACATCAATAATAGAAGTCTGTGAAAATGAATCTTATAATTAATGACATCAATATATGAATTCTTTACTTTAATAACAATTACTGAAACAACAAAAACAGTTAAATTTTCATAAATTATTATATATTATTTAATTTTTGAATAGTTTTTTAATTCATTAGGGAATAATTCATAATGGAATTGTTATTTAAATCATAAGCAATTTGGTTATATTAAGTAATATTAATTTGTTTATTATGGCTATCATTATTTATTTTAGTAAATTTATATTACTGATTTTAGCTATGACAGAATTAGACAAGAACCAAAATCAGATTCAAGTGCCAAGCGACTTCTACTTTGAGAAATAAAGAAAAGTGTTTCTTTGTTAAAAAAAAATTAGGTCAAATCAGATGTAAAGCATATCACTTACACACCTACCACAAATGGAAAAATTGTTTAATATTTTCCCAAAATCGACATACCATGAATCCACACTAGGTAGCAATAAAGTAAATACTAAGTGTAATAATAAAAGAATATTTCAGTACCTCTAATTTATCAGTTGAGTCAATGTTTTCTGGATTATTTCTGAACTTAATAAGAAACAATTTAAGTTCTTCCAACCTGAGCATGACAAAAGATAAATTTATCTTAAGTTAAAA
Organism: Hydra vulgaris; assembly: GCF_038396675.1. Classification (NCBI taxonomy): domain Eukaryota; kingdom Metazoa; phylum Cnidaria; class Hydrozoa; order Anthoathecata; family Hydridae; genus Hydra; species Hydra vulgaris. Next base: position 28,982,163 of record NC_088925.1, on the reverse strand, counting down.
TTTTCTGTTTTGTGGAAGCATTACCACCTTAATTCAAGCAACTTGTACAGCCATCACAGATACCTGATACAGCCATCACAGATACCTGATACCAACAGGCCACCTGTTGGCTAGCCAGTATCAATTAGTTGATAACTCACCTATGATTGCTCACTATGTATATATGTATGTATATGTATATGTGTATATGTATATGCATATGTGTACATTAGTTTTCTGTAGTTTTCATCATGATTGCTTAAAATATACAGTATCGGACAAAATGAGTGCAACCAAATAATGCTAATTTAGTTTCTTTAAATAAAAGTGCTGCATTTTTTCAATTTAGAGAAATAACTATGTAACTGTTTAGAGACAAAGTTCTTCAAGTTTTATTCATCACAAAGTTCATTATTTGTACACGAAAATTAATAAATTAATCAAAAGTATTAAAAAAAGTTGATTTCCTTCTAGACAAAAAAAGTGCAACTCGACATAATGTTGACCAAGCTGTATTTCGCTATCAATATTTCGTGGCAAATCCTTTGTTGTCGATCACAGCCTTGCATCTTCGAGGCATAGACTCGATCAGGTGATCAATGAAACTTTGGATTTGTTCAAACAGTTGATCCTTATTACGAACACCTTCACGATTAATTCTGCGGTTGATGATCTCCCACAGGTTTTCGATAAGGTTGAGATCTGGAGATTGAGGTGGCCAATCCATCACCGATAGGTGGTTGTCTTGAATCCACTGCTCGACTACTTTTGCAGTGTGTTTCGGATCGATGTCTTGCTGAAAAACCCATTTTATTGGCATATTCCATTCAGCATGAGGTAACATAACATCTTTCAGGATATTTTTATACATGAAATGGTCCATTATTTCATTGTTTCGATGTGTTGGACCTAGACCGTTAGCAGAAAAACACCCCCAGACCATTACATTGCCTCCTCCATGCTTCACGGTCTTATGGCAGTAACGTAAATCAAGGTGTTTTCCGGCCGGTCGACGTACACGACAAATGCCATCGCTCCCAATGATGTTGAACTTCGATTCATCACTGAACAGGACAGTTTGCCATTTCTACACATTTCAGTCAATATGAGATGTAGCAAACAGGAGTCTTTTCTTTTGGTTTTTTAGTGAAATCAGCGGTTTCTTTGCAGGGCGTCGAGAAAACAATCCAGCTTCAACAGCATGTCGTCTGATTGTTCGGTCCGATACAGGCAGCTCTAATTGCTTTTGTATCTCGACTGATGATATCCAAGGATCCTTCTTGACGGATCTGACGATCATAGAATCCTCTTTAGAAGTGGTGGAACGCGGTCTTTCATCTTTGTTATCTGCTGCCAACTTCCCCGAAGAACGATATTTGGAACATATTCTTGATACGGTCCATTTTTTCACGCGATATTTATCACAAATACTTTTTTGTGACATTCCACTTACGTAATCACCAATAATTTTCTTTCTTAGTTCCAATCCAAGACTGTTGGGAGCCATTTTTGCACTTGAAGTCATAAAAATAATAAAAATAAATAATCACGCTTCTCAAGGCTTACCGTGTTACATTTACCTTGTGATGATACAATAATGCTCTGTGGAACACAACGTCTTGGTTGGATATGGACTGTATTGATGTAATGAAACACTTGTTGTATTTCACTTCTTGTATTGATGTTCTTCGATAAAACACTTTGATAAAACTCACTTCGATAAACTGTCTTGATAATACTGACTGATTGACTTCCATATACTGACTGAATTACATGTCGATTTACATGTCTCTTATAAAGTAAAATGAACCTGTGTGAACCTGTTCAGAAAGATTCTAGATGCTTCTTTTCGATGCTTCTGGATGCGTCTGGATGCTTCTGAATGTCTCTGAATATTTCTGGATGCTACTGGATGCTTCCAGAAGCTTCTTCTGGAAACTTCTGGAAGCTTCTGCATGCTTCTGGAAACTTTTGGATACTTCCTTTAATTATTAAAAAACTTCCGTGACGTTGACACAGACCAAACTTAAGAAAATGAAACAAACCAAAAAAGTTGCACTTGTTTTGTCCGCTGCAAAATGACACTTGTCAACGAAATTCTGCCTGTGTGCTGTCACCTGTCAGCTGATTGCTCATGTCATAGCATGCTATGACTCCAGACTCCTGAACTGTTTGCTGTGGTAGTATAGTTCGTTTCGTTTTTAAGACATGTAAAATTAGGAACACTTTTTAGCATTGTTCGATGTTGGTTGCAAATGTTTTGTCCAATACTGTATATACTTATTTGTGTGTTTGTACATTTATTTGTGTGCTTGTGCTGGTTTTAATTTTTCTTAAACAAGCTAAATTTTTGGTTGAAAGCATTACTTATATAGCATGGTCAGACTAAGTTGATTTGGTAATCTGTAGGTACAAGATTCAAATGCTAAAACCTTAAAAGTAAAACCTTTCCTACATCTTTTTTCGATCACAGTTGTAGTAGTAATAGTTTGAAATCATGACATTTAACAGGTTGATTGTTAACAAAATCATGACATTTAACAGGTTGATTGTTTGGACATATTTTTATTTCAGTTGAACTGAACCATTACCATTATGATCACCATATTGTAGCACTATCTGATGACATTTGACAACACAGAACATTGACCCTGTACTTTTCTCCTTGAGATCTTTTTAGCCCGCTGGGTTTTATATTAAATTTTATACATTAAGACTCAAGAGTCTTGATGTATAAAAATCTAGATCTTCATATTTTCTTTGCATCAATAACCATACATGACTCATTATAGTAAAAACAAACCTAATGATTTCGGAAAAATTGTTTATTTGTGATTCAAAAGTTCATTTTGCTTTCAACCCATATGAACCAAACGATTTTAGAAAAAATATTTTTTAATTTCCGAGAAATAAATTTATAATAAAAACTTGAACTGCAGGTTTATTAAAATTTTAAAAGTTATTAAAAGAAAAGAAACTTCAACATTTTTTAGTTAAATGTATCGTCTTGAATACAACTATTTTAAACATCCAAATAATGATTTTAAGTATTAGATTTTCATTACAATAAAACAAAAAAATCAAACCTCCATAGATTTAATTATAGATGCAACACCAAGTGGCCAACAGCAAAACAAACATGTTAACCATGCCAGTGCTCTATGACTATTTGGAGGTGGTCCTGTGTACACTACACCTGTCGTAACTGCTGGTTGATGAATAATAACATTTGTTTGATATGGCTAAAATAATAATATTCATAAAACTTTTAATAAAGTATTTGTTAAGAAAGGTCTTTGTATTATATTTAGAATGTATGGTAAATATGCAATGCCTATTTAAAATAATGTATCTACCTAACTTAATGTACCTGGCTCTTACACTTGACCCTTACACACTTAGCTTCACCACTTACAACAACCCATACCTATATACCATTTTCTATAGGGTTTTTAATTGGGACCATCAAAAATTTAGAATCTTTCTTAAATTCTTAACTGCATAAACTAATAAAAAAAACTGGATAACAAAATAAAAACTGAATGAAAACTAGAAATAAAAAGAAAAGAAAACTGGATAAAAATAATACTATAAAACGTATCTTTTATTTCTAGTGTCAATGTCTGCTAATTGAAAGAGTAACACAACAGAAATCATTTTAAAAGGGTGAAATGCATCATAAAATATTTGCAAAATCAAAAATATCAAAATTCTGTTTTCAGATAAATCAGTTTTTTTTTGTATGTGATGACAGGAATGTTTTATTCAACTATTTTAAAATTAGAACAAAATCTATATTATAGATTCTGGCAATTACAAACAAATGAAGAAACTTTAAAATTCACTTATATTTGAAATTCACATTTAAAAGTTTATATGCCCCTACAACCATCCAAATTAAACCACCTAATTTTCAAATGTGATTTTCGCAGTTTAGGTTAGGGCAGCAATCTCTGTTTTTTTACTATTCTTCTTTTTTTATTTCCAAAAAAAATTTGTCAGTAAGGCTGTCAACACGTACCCAGGCATATGGGTACCTGTTGGTTACTGGACATTTTATAAAAATAGTTTAAATATTATAAAAGAGTTAAAGAACAAGGAAACAGTTTACAGAAGACTTAAAAAGTTGTAGGTTTTATGAGTCTAAAAAACATCAAGATGGAAGAGAGTTCCAAAAGGTTGAAATGCTGGGAAAAAAAACTAGACAAATAAAAGTATTTAGAGCATGCAGGGACAGATACAGTAAAAGAATGAGACTTTGCTGAATGAGGAGTCAAGCAAGAATAAGTTTTAGTTGATGGAACTAAAGATGATAACTTAGAGTGGCAACCATGTTACTATTTGTACAAAAAAGAAAGAGATGTAACTTTATGACAATGGGAGAGAGGCTTAAGCTTGGCATATAAAGTGGGTCCAATTACGTTTACTATGCGTTTTTGTACCTTGTCTAGAAGAGAAAAAGCATCATCAGAAGAACCAGCACAAATAGGACAATAGAATTCAAATAAGAGATTTATAGAGGTAGAGAATGGAATCAGGAGTAAAATAATGGCACGCACAATAAAGAGAAGCAACCTTAGCAGATACTAATCTAGCAACCGATTGTACATATGGTTTCCATGAGAGGTCAGTAATGAACAATAATCCAAGAAGACATAAATAAGAGGACTCAGTGAGAGGGTTGCCATTCATTAATATAGGAATGTCGAGAGTATTGCAATAGATGTTTGCTAATAAATGAGTTTTGTTGGAGTTAAAATTCATAAGCCACTGCAAGCCCTAATCTGTTACAGAAGTGATGTCACATTCAAGGTCGCCTTCCTGTTCTAAACCATCAAAAAGTTAAGATAAGACAGGAGTATAAAGTTGACAGAGCCATTTTAGATGTAAGGTTTTCTGGTAGATCATTAATGTAGATAAGGAACAAAACAGAACCAAGGATAGAACCTTGAGGATACTGGAAATAAAGAAGACTAATTTAAATTGAATCTTTAGTTTAGTAAAAATTTAGTTGTTTGGTTTCTATATAATGATCAATTATATCACTTGACAGACACAGCATTCATTAAAAGCATGTATGCCTAAAATAAGCTAGCATATATACAAAATATACTTCTCATATTTAACCACGTAATACTTAGGCCTAACTTGATTGATTTTAATTCTTAGGGCAAATATAATTAAATATTTTTCAATAAGGAAATTGTACTTTGACCACCCACAGCTTTTGTGGAAAAAATACAATCCTGAAAACTTCAGCTTGATTGACCGAATTGTTCAAAAGTTATAATTGAATTAATATAGACCAAAATTAGCAAAATTTGAGTATCTGGAGCTTACAGTAGATTTTTTTGATTTTTGACAGATAACTTTTTAAATAAAATAGATGATCACCTGAAATATTTTATGGTAATAGCTTTTATCTAAATTATCTATTTTTGCAGGTGTTTTTGACTGGTTTTAAACAATTTTTGAGTTCATGTACCTCAAAGTTGCTAATTAACGCAATATTAGACAAAGTTTTGGAAACTTTAATGTGCTACAGTTCAGTACCAACAGACAAGCTGTGCCAATTTTTTGTTACTTTTGTGTACTTAGAGTAACCACTTGCGAAAAAACTTAAAATTATGTGTTGAGATATTTTTTTAAAATATGATAAATTACATTCACTTAGGCATAGAAAGTAGCATAAACAGTAAAAATAAATTATGAAACTTTTTACTGGCAAGGTTCCATATATAGACAATCACCAAAAAAAATTTAAAGACCTATACTCTATCTTATGACATAATTGTAGCCCTATGACTTAGGTGTATAATTTTGATTCTTCCCTGAATAAATATAATCAGTTTTAAAAATAACATTATCAGCATCTTAACTTAATTTATTTGATTTATATGTATTTGTTTAATTTTATGCATATAATATAACTATAATGATATAATTTACACATGGTTATAATTTGTGTGTAAAATACTTCAATTGCTTCAAGAGTTTGTAGTAAAATCTAAATCAGCACAGTGTTTTTTGGATTTTATTCTTTTAGCTTTTAATATTGTGAGAACCGAAAACTAAAATGTTTTGTGTATGCAGAAATAGTTATATGTATAAATAGTTTATTGGTTGCACTTTAGACAGTTTTAATCACATTTATACTCGAGAGTTCATTTTTACTGATTTTATTACTGGAAAAATATAAAAATGTTTTATTTTAGATTATAATGTTACATAATAAACCCTTAATTTTAATATTTTTAGATTAGTAAAAAATGTCAGAGAAATGTTGTGTGGGAAGAGTTTTAAATGAAGATTGTGATAAAATGTCATTTTATAGAATGGTAGGAAGAATAAGACTAAAAGATACTGATATTGAAGTTTTAATTCAAAGATAGGATACACTTTCGAACCAAATGAGGAGAAGATATGTTTTCACCATGAAAAAGCCTATATTTCTAGATATGAAGCACTTCAAAAATACTGTTGTGATTCATTTAAAGTCCACAAGAAAAAAATTATCAAGGGATTGTGTAAAGTCAATATATCAATATATGTAAAGTCAAAATGTGTAATGTACAATATGTGTAATGTATGTAAATGTACAATATGTGTAAAGTCAAAATATCAATAGCAAATCAACTTAGGATCAAACCTGATCAAAAAGTTTGTACTAATTGTTTGAATTAATTCAAACTTGAAAAAATTACAGAAGTTAGTCAAGATGAAGCTGCTGAAGAAGATTTTAGTTGTTCAGACCTTGATAAGACAGTTCTTAATAAGAGTGTGTCTTTATTGGAAATATCTCCACTCAAAAATGTAAGTAGGCGCGACAAATTAGGATATGGAAGACAAAAGGCTTAAAAAATTGCAACAAGTATGGCAAATCTAGTAGTGTCAGCATTGGATATAGGCCTAAAAGATATAGAATCCGAAAAAGAGCAAAAATGTATAAACTGTAATGATATAGACAAATTGTTAGATGCAATCAAAAATAAAATGAAAATAAGTTTAAAGGAAGAAAAAGTTTAACTACTAACACTAACTCCTGATAGTTGGTCAATTGAAAAAACTTGCAAAACATTTTCAGTTTCAGAACATCTCGCTAAGAAAGCTTGAAAGTTGAAAAATGGAAAAGGAATACTTGCTAAACCTGAGGCTAGAATAGGACAGCCATTGGAAGATATTGTTGAACAAAAATTTATTGAATTTGTGAATCTAAAGAGTTTACGAGATTATGTCCAAGAAAAAAAGACTTTGTTTCAGTGCGTATAAATAATGTAAAAGTTCATAAACAAAAACATTTAATATTAGTGCGATTAAAAGAAATTATCTTGAGTTTAAAAAGCTATACCCTACACACAAAATTGGATTCAGCAAGTTCTGCGAACTAAGGCCGAAGTGGTACATCACAGTTGACACTAGTGGAAGTCACTCAGTTTGCGTATGTTCTTATCATCAAAATGTTAAGTTGATGTGTGCTGTTTTACCAAAGGGCCATTTAATATATTACAAAGATTTGATTAAAATATGTGTTTATAATATAGATAGTCGAAGCTGCATGTTTCATCTATGTTCTAACTGTCCCGGTATAGAAAATTTGAAGACTTACTTGGAAAATGTGTTTGAAAATAATGATTTTGATTTTTTGATCCTTTCAACTTTCAACCTGCTAAATAAATTGCATGTTTTTACGATGATGAATCAAACATAGGGCTTGTACTTGAGATTTGTAATGAAAACCAAAATGTAAAATTTATGCTTAGAAACAAATTAAATTTAAAATGGACTTATGATGCACGATCATATCAGCGTTGGGTTCCATTTGACAAAGTAATATGTCAAATAAATATAACTTGCGCTATTAGGTATCCTTTTAATCTAAAAAAGCATTGCACTCAAAATGCTAAAATTATGTCATAAAATAGAGTATAGGTCTTTGAATCTTTTTTGGTGATTGTCTATATATAGAACCTCGCCAGTAAAAAATTTCATAATTTATTTTAACTGTCTACGCTACTTTCTATGCCTACAAAGTGAATGTATTTATCATACTTTTTTAAAAAAGTGATATTTTAACAGGCTGCTGCAAGTACTAAAATAAATTTCAACACATAATTTTAATTTTTTCCACATATGGTTACTCTAAATACACAAAAGTAACAACAAATTGACACAGCTTGTCTGTTGGTATTGAAGCGTAGCACATTAAAGTTTCCAAAACTTTGTCAAACATTGCAATAAATTAGCAACATTGAGGTACAAGAACTCAAAAATTGTTTAAAATCAGTCAAAAACACCTGCAAAATTGGATTATTTGGGTGAAAAACTATTAAGATACAAAATTTAGGGCTATCACCTTTTTTATTTACAAAGTTATGCTCTGTCAAAAATCAAAAAAATCTGCTGTAAGCTTCAGATACTCAAATTTTTCTGATTTTTGTCAATATTAAATCAATCATAACTTTAGAAAGGTTTGGCCAATCAAGCTGAAATTTTGAGGTTTGTATTTTTTTTTATAAATACTGTGGGTGGTCAAAATTTGAAGCAAATTTGAGGTGGTACCTTGGGGACCATTAGGTGATTTGGAATGACCCATTATTCTTCAGAGCAAAACTAGAGCATCAGTAAAGTAGGTTATGAAGACCTTTGACTGAGGGTGAACATTGGACAACACTATCAGCATAAAAGTGATGGTTTATGAGAGAAGGACCCAAATAGCATCATATGGGAGTTGTATTAAGTTGAACACTACAATCATGTATGTATAAACTAAATACCAAGAGAGATAGTATTACCAATTACCAACAGTAAATGCATTGGATAGTAAGCCAGTCCAAGATATATGACCTGTTTAACTAGCATACCAGCACAATGAGTAAGTGTAAAGTCATGCCAGAGACAATTTTGGAGAGTTTCAAAAAAAATTTGTCAAAACAAACTCTATCAAAAGTCTTAATATAATTGCTAGAGTCAACGTTTGATATATTTAATGTTCAACGTCATTTTGCTTTTGTTTTTAAAGCAGTTTTAATTAGTTACTAGGCTTTTCTGAATTTGAAAGAACACGTTCTCAAAATGCACATGGTCATTGGAGAAAGATCTAAAATTCTTGACTTTTTGGAATTTAATTTTATTTATTAATTTAGAAATATTACATAAAGAATCATATTAAGATAAATAATCATAATTAAGATCATATTATAATTGAAGTAATATAGAAAATAGTTTAGCAATTTATATATAACATTTTTATTAGATATAAATTAAAAAGGATCATTCCTTTTCATTTTTAAATCGTCTACATTTTGTTTGTTTTAGTTTTTCTTTGAGCTTTATTTTTTTTTTTTTAGAAGGAAAATAGGGATGAGGCCTAACAATTTTTTATGCAACAAAAAAGTTATACTAATGCTATTTCCACAAAATTAGTTATTACTGCTATAAAATTTCTGTGATAATGTTAACTATTGTTCTTTTTTAGAAAATTTAGAAAGATAAATTAAAATTTTGTGCTAACACAGACATGTTATTGTATGTAAAGGTTAAATTTTGTTATGAGGATTACAGTTATGAAAAAAAAAATAATAAAGGTAAAGAGTATTGTTTGTATAAATATATTTATATTTTGTTTACTTTGAATCTTTTTAAATTTTCTTATGTCATTTTTAAAATTTTTGTTTGCACAATTCAAGTTATATATGCTTATTGTTTGCATATAAGCTTTTTTGATAAGTATGTGTATGTGGTAATACGTGCTTTATAACTGTTATATGCATGTTTTTATATAAAAATGTAAAAAGTTTTTTTATTGTTAGTGTATGTGGCAATATGTGTTATATAATTGTTTTATCAATGTGTTTATATAAGTTTAAATATATATATATATATTGTATTTATAGTTGGTACATATGTTTATATTGTGTTGTTTCCATGTTTTCAAAGTGCTGTGACTTGGTAAATGTGTAGAGCAAGATTAGCAAGCTTTAGGTCTAGGTGTTTTCAAGTTTTTATCATTAACTATTCTGAAAATACGTAATAATGTGTTTTAATAAAATTGTGCGTAATGTTGTTACTTATATTCTGTTATATGCATATTATTTTATCTTATGGTGTGTGCTATTGTTGTGTGTCGTTATTGCGATGTTTTTTTTTTTTGTAATCTTTTGAGTTGATAGACATTTGGCTTACCTTCGCATTGGTGCCTATTGTTAAAAATGATAAATTATTAGATCTCACTGCTCTTATTCATTCACTAAAAGCCAAGACAAATTATTTTGCCATATATACAGTTTGTTTTATAAAACTAAAAACTTACAGCCAAGATAGATTATTTTATAAACTAAAAGCCAAGGCAAATTATTTTGTCATATATACAACTTGTTTTATCTCAATTTGATTTTTTGTCTTTAGCGCTGTAGTAGTTGAAATTATACTAAATATTATTATTTTATGTTTGGTTTAAAAGCTAATATAAAATAATAATATTTAACAACTACTACTCCGGTAAATCACAACAACTTTTCTCTATCAGGTACATTGATTTCCATATTTTGCATGCAATGTTTTTCTTTTTTCTTTACTTATTCGTTACATTTTTTATTTCAGATTTATCATATGTATTTATGTGGTATAGAAGTACAAAATATTGTAAAGTTTTGTGAAATTTTCAAAAAGGTTTACTAACAATTTTTTTAAAGTAATAATATTGAAGCTTACAAAAAGGGGTTTACAACGTTTTTAATTTTAATTTTTCTGTATTAAAAAAAATTGTATAGAAAAGGTTACAATCTTCAAGATTCTTTTAAGATTTTTTGTTACTACTTTCAATTAAAAGTGAAGTTTAAATATTAGGAAGTTTAAATATTAGATGTGACTTGGCAGTGTTTAGTGTCAAACTATGTCATTGCTTTAGGTCTAGGTGTTTTCCAGTCTTTATTAATAATTATTCTGGAAACACATAATAATGTCTTTTAATAAAATTTTGCTTAATGTTGTTACTTTATATATGATGTTCCGTTATATATGCATGTTATTTCACTTAAGTTATGTTATATACATGTTATATTATCTTATAGTATGTGCTATTGTTGTGTGTTTTTGTGGCAAATTTTTTTTTTTTTTGTCATGTTTTGTGACATTTGGCTTCACGTTGGTGTCTATTGTTAAAAATGATATATAAGTAGTTTCATTATTGGAACTCACTGCTTTTAATCATTCACTAAAAGATATTCACCAAGACAAATTATTTTGTCATATATACAATTTGTTTTTATCTCAATTTAATTTTTTGTCTTAAGCACTATTCATTACATGGTTTTACTATAAAAATTTTGGGACCATGATGTACCAGCATGAATTATTTTCTAAAAGCTAACATGAAATAATATTTAACAATTCTACTTTGGTATATCAAAACAGCTTATCTCTAACAGGTACATTGATTTCCATTTTTTATTTATAATTTTTTTCTTTGTATTTAGTTATTCCTTACATTTTTTATTTCAGACTTATCTTTTAGATTTCAGATTTTATTTATTCAGTATTTATGTGGTATAAAAGTACAAAATATTGTAAATTTTTGTGAATTTTTAAAAACATTTACTAATAATTATCTGAGTCGACATTCAATGTTTAATGTTGCATACATAATTTTTATTTAATTTTAAAGGCATTTCTAAACACTTTTCTTATTCATACGACTTTACAAGCAAGGTCTACAAGCAAATTTGAACTGATAAATTTTTCTTCTATATAGGAGAATTGATGTTGAATTGAAGGAGAATTCTATGTAGGATAACTGATGTTGTTTTTTTGCTTAATATAATTTGTTTGAATATATTAGTTTTAACAAATGTTTGTTTGTTTTTGTTTTTTTCTGTTTGTCAGTTTCTTTTATTAAGTTTTATTTTCTTACTTAGAGTAACTGAAAAGAGCTGAAATGCATTTTAGTTACTTGAATTTCTTTTTTTTATTTTCCCAATTTTTTTTTTTTTTTATTAGAAGGGGTAATAATAATAAAATTTTTTAGACAGTCGCGCTGGTATTGATTGGTGTTGACAATTTTGTTTAATTTTATATTATTTTTATTTATATTTTTATTATGTTTTGAATATCCAAAACATTTTCCATCAGGGATGCGGAGTCCCAAAAAGGACTCCGGATTTAAGTCACAAAAAGATTACTTTATCCTAGCTTTTGGTATCCAGGAGCTCTAAAAATATAAATAAGTTTATGGACTACGAATTGGAAAAAAATAAAGACTTTTAGGTTTGAGGAACAATTGTTTTTTGAACCCGGAGTCCTTAGGTATAATGGCGGCAAGGACTCCGGGACTCCAGGACTCCGGGCTTAAAAACAATAAGTTTCAAGTCATTAAATCTCATGAACTTTTTTCTTATAGCAGATATAAAACCAGAGTCGTTTTGGGACTACGCATCCCTGTTTTCCATACATACAAGTTTAGGTTTATACATTTGTAATATATTTGTTTTTAAAGCTTTTTCACTCGTCACTCATAGTATCACTCATATACAATTATTTTATATATATATATATATAAAATAATTGATGTTAATCAATATTAGTTTATCTTTTTAATAAACTCTCAGTTAATTTCATATTCAGTTTGTATTTATTTTTTTGCCATACTAATTTTTAACTTAAATATACAGTTATCTATATAAACTTATACAAAGATATGGATTTCAATACATCAGTTAAAATATAATCTTTAATTAGAAAAGATCATAATTCTTAAGACTTTTTTACTTTTATTTATTCAGTTGTAACGGTAGTAATCGTAGTATTAATCGTAGTAGTAATATAATCAAAATTAATTGTCATTGAAAAGTAAGATATGCTGCTCAACGAGCAGAAAGCATACTTGCCAGAATTCATTGTCAAGAAGTGTTAAAGTCTGTTAAATTGATTTTACTTAAGACACTTAAGTAAAATCAAATTAACTTAAGAACAAAACTAAGTATAAATTTTACTATTTATAATAACAATTAGTAAGTCTTAAATTTTAATGATTTTAATCTTTTTTATAAATTCAAACAATTATGTCCTTTTTTTAGTTGCATTTGTCATCACTTGATTAGCTTGCTTACTGTTGAAACATGGTTTTAATTTAGTAAACTTATATGATGTAAAGTTTACTCTATTAATCATTAGTCAACAGTTAAGGAGAAGCTGGAATTTCACATAATAAGGTAAAAATAATTTTTTTTACTGTTAACATAATAAAACCAGTTTTTATGGTTATTTGTGTTTTAGCTATTTTGTGCTACGACGTTATTTTTGTTGTTAACAGTAACAGTAACTTTTCTTATGTTCATAAATATTTATTGCGTATCTTTTTTACTTTTTTTAACATGCTACCTTGGAATCACTGCTTTAGGTATTGGCAAGCTTTTCTTGATTTTCCTCTTCTGGTACCTGCTGTGTTGTAACAGATTTAAAAAAAAAAAACTTAACTGATGTTAAGTTCTTTTTTGTCTTTATGTTGTTAACTATAAGCAATGACATTGCTGATAAGGGGCCCAATTTAAAATATTGTTCATAGATAAATTGTACTTAATTATATTTTTTAAGATGAAATATCAAGTCATATTGTTATTAATGATTTAATTACTAATAACCCGTATTACGGGTTACTTTCTGCTAGTATCAATAAATGCTAGATGCATACTTGAGCCATGAGGCAAGTAAAAATTTAAAAGGTCTTTCAAAATAAGAATGGGAATAAAAGTGCTATGTTTCTTCTTAAAACAAAAGTTGATTAGGAGTTCCATTGAAAGTTTAGTTAAGACGTGAAATGAAAATTTGTTCTAAAATCTTGATTGTAACCAAAGTAATTGGACAATAACTAGCGGAGCCAGAGATGTTACCATTTTTGTCTTTAAGAGCAGAAGAAAAAACAAAGTTTGCAGTACTAATAGGTATGTACCCATGACAAAACATGGAGGAGAAACACAATGATAAAAAACAAAAGTAATTTGTGCTGGAATAAAGATAAATTTTATGCCAGCACAAATAACTTTATTGCAGCACTTAAAGTGCTGCAATAAAGTTACAGGTAAAAGAAAAATGTCTACCAACTATCCAGTAAATAATTGTTAAATCTATATATATAATCTTATAAAATGGGTACAAAATTTTTATAAATTTCGTGGAACAAAGGAGATAAAGCAAACTTTAACTTTTAATATTAAGTATTAACTTTTTTAAATAATCTTTTGATCCTATGTTGCTCTTCAACTAAAATATTTACAAATAAATTATAACTTCATGAATATATAGATTTATAAATCTATTTATACATGAAGTAGTATCAGTAACAATTTAACATTTATATTTTTTTTAATAAAAGTTATTTATCTAAATTATATACATTTCTTATACTTAAAGAATGAATATATATATATATATATATATATATATATATATATATATATATATATATATATATATATATATATATATATATATATATATATAATCAATTTTGTTCTTTGCAATACCAATTGTAATTCTTTGTAATAGTGTAATAATTCTTTGTAAAGCATTTGCTATTAGTAAAAACTAAATTTATGAAGATTTGAAAAAAACTAATTAAGTTTAAATGTGGTATTTAAATTTTAAAAAATGAAACTCAATGCTGCAAAATTAAATAAAATCATAATTATCCATAACAAAATAACTTACATTATAGTAAGGTACTTGGTTTCCTGGAGCAGGTGGTACTTGGTTTCCTGGAGCAGGTGGTACTTGGTAGGTAACATTTTGTGGATTTGAATAATAGGGTATTGGTTGACCTTGATAGTAGCTAGGAACTTGAGAAGGATTCTGTGCAAGGTTTTGTGCTTGATTGGAATGATCTGTTGTTAAGTAATAATCAGGAGGTGGTCCGACTAAATAAAAATGTAAACAGTTTTTTAAAAAGATATAATTTCATCAATATATTAGTAACAATGTAATTTGTAATAAACTTATAATAAACTTTAGTGTTACTTGTGTGACAAGTTTTGTTACCTGTGTGTGACACTGTTAGAGTGTTTATTTTACAGTGATGTTTAATTTAAAAAAATAGCTAAAAGCAGAAGATCCTTACAAATGAATAAAGAACTTAAACACAAAACTCAATTTTGTGTTTAAAATTTTATTCGTTTATAGAGATTTAAGCATAACCTTTGGAACCAATATAAAATTTCTCATAAATTTCTTTATACTTTCTTTATACTATTATTTAGATCTAAGGGAGCATCCATAAAGTACATAAGCAGTAAAATTAAAATTTTTAAAAGGTCAATAACCAGTAAAATGGGTGTCAATCAATAATCATTAAAATTACTGGTTATTGATGCCCTACTCTCTGTATAAATAAGCATTTTTTTTTTTTTTACAAAATCAAGTTATTGATATAAATAAAAAGATTTTCCAATTGTGTATTTGTTAACAAAAGCTTAACTGTTTAAAGAGGAAGATTTTTAAAATGAATAATTAACTTAAATGTGGAAAAGTCTCCAGTTATTGATAATTTCATTCAATATTTTAATTAAATGTGATGGCAATTTAACTAAACCAGTCTGTATTATTTTTAATAACTTATTTGTAAATAGAGCATAGCTTTATTTACAAATAAAGCATAAATCATACATATTTTATATTAAAAAGAATACTATTCTTTTTAATAAAAAAATTTATTAAAAAGATTATTATTCATAAAAAAAAATGACAAACCAGACCAAGACAATATCACTTATAGGTGGTACCTTTTTTTAAAATCTGAAAGTCATCTTTTACTTATAAGGTTATTGTAAAAACATATAGCAATTAAAGTTTTACTTGTTACCTTTTTCCATTTCAGATCTGTTTACAGTTTCTTTTGGATGTTTAAACTGAGAACTTTTTACTGTTTAAAAAATGCAATACAAACAAAATTGTAATACAAATAAAATATAATACAAATAAAACATATATATATTAGTATTTAGTTGTATAATATATATATATATATATATATATATATATATATATATATATATATATATATATATATATATATATATATATATATATATATATATATATATATATATATATATATATATATATATATATATATATATATATATATATATATATATATATATATATATATATATATATATTATATATATATATATATATATATATATATATATATATATATATATATATATATATTATACAACTAAAGCATTTTTTTCTTTATATAATAACGAAATTCTTCCTGCTATTACAAAATAATTTGTTGTATGTTTTTAAAGAATTCCATTTTTTTTTTTTTTTTTTTTTTTTTTTTTTTGCAGATCATTTTGTATGTTGACGTAATTTATTTTTACGTGGATTTTTTTTGTCCTCGTCGAACACACGTCAATGGGACGTCAGAGGCATTTTTTTTATCTCCAAAGTAAGGCAATAACACAGGTCAACAACAAAAAAAATTTTCTGGTGCCGAGCAAACAATTTGTTTTTTGTATAGCATTTCTCATTTTGATTTCAAATATGCAACTCTTTTTTTACCATCACGTCAAGTTGTAAAGATATTTAGGTTCAAATCTTAAGTATTTAGGGTAAAGTCCCTAATATTGTCAAAAAAAAAGTTATTCAAAAGTATGTCAACCTGGGTCTCAAAAGAAGCGTATTTTCATAGAGATTTTAGAAAACATAAATATTTTTCCTTAAAATTTATTGACAAAAAAATTATGTGAAAAAATGCTAAAGACTCTTAAAAAAATTTCGACAGAATGTTATTCAGCAATAATACAAAAAATACTTATTTTTATTACAAATGAATAACATTTTTAAAATCTCTATGAAAATACACTTCTTTTGAGACCCAGGTTGAAATACTTTTGAATAACTTTTTTTTCGACAATATTAGGGACTTTACCCTAAATTCTTAAGATTTGAACCTTTTGAAATATCTTTACAACTTGACGTGATGGTAAAAAAAGAATTGCATATTTGAAATCAAAATGAGAAATGCTATACAAAAAACAAATTGTTTGCTCGGTACCAGAAAAAAACTTTTTTTATGTTGACCTGAGTAATTTATTGAAGCAAAAAACGATCAATGAAAAATATTTTTATTTATTTTTTATTTCATTTTTTATTATTACCTTTTATTTCGCTGATTAAACAATATTATAATTTTTTATATAAAATAAATAACACCGTAAACACAAAAAACCTTGATAAAAAGATATATATATATATATATATATATATATATATATATATATATATATATATATATATATATATATATATATATATATATATATATATATATATATATATATACATAAATATATTATATGTAATATATATATATATATATACATATATATATATATATATATATATATATATATATATATATATATATATATATATATATATATATATATATATATACACACACACACATATATATATATATATATATATATATATATATATATATATATATATACATATATGTATATATATAAATATATGTATATATATATATATATATATATATATATATATATATATATATATATATATATATATATATATATATATATATATATGTATATATAAATATATAGAGTATATTATATATCAGTCTGGGACTGATTATAAACTGTTATAATCAGTCTGGGACTCAAAGAAGGTAAGGATGATGCGTTTATCATCACAAACTTTTCATTGAGTCCCTTAAGGGGCTTTCACCACAACCTTTTCATAGAGACCCTTATTTAACAAAATATTTTCACAAAAAAAAATGAACCCCTATAATTTTATTTAAATATTAATTTTTTCTATTAAAAAATTTTATGGTTTTTAAAATCTTTTTGTTTTTGGGCACGTGCCTTTCCCCTCCCCCCTTACCCACACACACTTTTTTTCTAATGAACGTTTTTGTTTTGTTTTGTTTTTTTAAGAAAATTCTAGATATAGAGGACTTTTTTAAATTAACTATTATGCCCCTCCACTTTGAAACTCGTGTCGTCGGCCCTGGTTCACTGGGTTTAGATGATAAATGCTTAAAACTTTATAAATAATAAATTTTCATTTTCACGGACGCCCACCACTATAAAAATAAATTACCATAATATACGTGCTGTAGAGATAAAATTAAAAAAAAAATTAATTATTTTAGAAAATAGAAGAAGAAAAAAGAAGGCAATTGGAAGAAGACAAAAGAACACAATTAAAATTTGTTTTTTATTTCACAATTTTTCTAATAATTTTAATAAATAATTTTCTAACAATTTTTCTAAAAATTTCAATAATTTTTTTACTTTTTTAACGTGAAATTAAGAAATCTAGTAGCCGGGCCCCTGGTATCCTTGGTTGTTCGTTAAATATAACAGTTGCTAATATTCTTAATATGTTGATAATAATAAAATAATGTTGACCTCATGCAGAATTAACTTTTTTTAAATGATTTCAATTCAAATGAAAACTCAAAATGATAATGCTTGGGAATGAAGGATAGGAACCGCTCAACTAGTTCTCCATATAGAAAACAATCGCCTTATAATCATCACATTTTTGCCATGTCAAAAGAATTTGTCGAAAATTACTTCAACAGTTGTATTTAGTGATAAAAGTTAAGAAACTTTTCGAAAAAAATTTTTAGTCAACACTGAACAAATAAGAATTAGCTGCTAAGCGATATAATAGAATTAGAATCAACGATGATCAAGTAATATTTTGCACATTCGATTTTGCAAACAAACAAATTGTGTTTGAAGTTGATAAAAAACATATATATTAAAACTATGCTTTAGGGATGATCATATAAACTGCAAGTTCCACAAATTTGCTGGCTATCAAGTGGACGAACTCTTCATAAATTTTTTAGATAGGTACGAAATGCTTCCCTTTCCTTTGTTACTATGAGTAATCAAATGTTAAGCGGGAAAAGAAACTTTGCTAATAGCTCTATACAGGAAAATATTTATTGTGTATTGAACCCAGTTTTTCGACAAAATCGTGAAATAATATTCCTCTGAGAATAAATAGTAAATAAAATATAAAGTTACATTCAATATCAATAATAGAATTATTAGAATTATTACAAAATAATTGTTCAATTAAATGATTTATAATTAATAATCTAAATATATGTGAATTTCCAATATATTAAAAACCAGACGAGACTTTGAAAACTTTGATTGTTTGTCGTAGAACTTGGGTCTTATACTCTTTTTTGGTCTGTTATTACTAGATAAAGTTAAAGTTGATCCTTCCTTTGACTCTTTCATTTAATAATATATAGTGAATGAAACAATTAATTTTTATTTAATTGAAACCCTTATTTTCATTACATTTTACTTTTTATTTCGTTTTCTTGTCTTTAGTTATATTTAGTTTAATATAGTATTGTTTATGATTTTTGCGTATTTGTGTAAGAAGCGAATAAAAATGTGATTAAAAAAATTTATGCGCGTTACTAAAATAAGTTTACTTTATTGGCATTCTATTGTTTATATTTTTTAAAGATGTTATTTGAATTTTTTAGGCTATGAGAATTGACTACTTCATCTGGTAATTCGTTACGAGTGTTTGCGGCTCAATTAAGATAATTACGTCTAAAAACACTTGTCGCTAACTCAGTATTTAAATTAATGTCCTCTCGTTTGAATCTGATTTACTTGAATATTTAACTGTTCTAAGAATCTGAATTCGTTAGATTTAGATTATCTATTTTATTAATTTTTTAAAAATTTGCATCAATTCGTCTCTCAATACCCAAGTTGAAAGTTGTTTTAAATTTACACTCAAGAGTCTTTCTTTATATATCTATCATTAATATTATTAATTTATTATTAATATATTAATATATAATATAATAATATATAATATATTAATATATAATATATTATTAATATTATTAAATATTATTAATATTATTAAGAGAAGCAAATGTATTAGTTGCTCGTCACAAAGAGGATGCTCAATCAATTTTTAAATATTAAAACAGTAAAAAGTATATTTATAAGGCAAAAAGGAATAAAAACGTAGGGACAAAAGTTATATGGGGGGGGGGGGATCAGTACTACCCGAAATAGTTTTAAGAACCAATTTTTTTTTTTTTAGTCTTTTTTTCAGTCAATTTCTTCAAAATTATTTATTTTAAAAATTATTGAGGAAGGGGGGGGGATTTATTTATTTTTATTAAAAAGTTTTTACATATATCAATCTTTTGGAATTTCAAAAAGATTGATATATGTAAAAACTTTTTAATAAAAATGAATAAATAATTTTATAAAATATCCAAGACGACACGCAACACTTTGTTATTAAAGCTAATTTATACTTTTAACGATAGATTTAACTTGGTTTAAATGAATTCTAAAAACCAACTTTCTTACTTACGAAATGAATAATTGTTAGAGAAATGACGTAAGTTTTTATTACTGCACAAAAAACATAAACTGTAGTAAAAAAATAACATCTAAATTTGTACTGTTTTTTTGTTGTTTTTTTCATCACCGTAAAATCGCCCATGTTCGGTCACCAAAAAATTTCGGCCATTGAAAAATAAGTAACCAAAAATGGATGCGTATTTTAATTTTTATAATATCTTTTTTTCTACAATAATATTTTTTATCGCTTCTTACATAAGAATCATAAAAATGCTGAAATAGTTTGTTTCCAAAATAATAGTTTTAAAATTATGAATATTATTGAAATCTAAAATAAGCAAAGTATTAAGTAAAATGATCAAAAATAATTAAAAAAAAGTTTTTGATTTTCAAATAATAAGTACTTTTTTCCTTCAAAACCAGTGAAATGTCGTGGACACGTAGTTTGTGAAAAATGTACGTTAACCAATTACAAACAAAATAAATTTAATTGCATCGAGCTAAAAAAAACTCGGCATATTTTTATTTTAACATTTTCACTTCCAACAAGGCCGCAAGCAACCACTATTAGAGTTGGAAGTTACTGGAAGAAAGAAAGATGAAGTTTATGGAGCAAGATAACGATTTACAGACGACTTAAAATATTGCAAAATACATGAATTAAGAAAACATGATAAAGGAAGCAAATTCCAAAGAACTGACGTTTGAGGAAAAAAACTGGACTAATAAGAATTTTTAAAGCACCACGGAACAGTCATAGTAAAAGGATGAGACTTAATATAATGACGAGTAACACGAGAATGATTTTTAGTAGATGGTATAAGAGACGCTAGCTCTTGAGAGCAGTACCCATTATAGTATTTATAGAAAAGAGAAAGAAAAGCTACATCACGACGATGTGATAATGGTAGAAGGTTGGCTGCAAAAGCAGGTTCAACTATGCTTACAATGCGTTTTTGCACCTTCACTAAAAGAAAAAGATCATCATTGGAAGATCCGCCCCAGATATGGCAACAGTATTCCATACAAGGACGGATTAGAGATTTGTAGACATAAAGAATAGAATACGGAGTAAGATAGTGGCGATGAGGGTATAAAGAGATGCAACCTTAGCAGATGCTAATTTTGCAATGGATGGTTAATCCTAGTAGATGAAAGGTAGATGACTCATCGAGTACATTACCGTTAATAAATATAGAAAGATCTAGATTATTTTGATAACGATTAGATGAAAAAAATTGAGTTTTATCTGAGTTAAAGTTCACCAACCTCTGTCAGCCCTATGCAGTAGCAGAAGTAAAATCCTTTTAAAGCTCAAATACCCCCTCCAAGCAATCTGAGATTGTTGGTTTCTTATCAAGACTAGAATAAATGGTGGAATCATTAGCGAACCTTAGATATGCTAATTAATGCTACCATAGATGAAATCATTAATGTAAGTTAATAATAGTTTAGGGCCGAAGATTAAACCTTGAGAAACCCTGAAGTTATAGAATTTGAAGAAGAGTGCTGTCCATTGAGAGCAACTTTAATACTACGGTCTTTACCTTGATTATAAACTTGAGTAAATATGAATCAATAATATTATCAATATCTTCATTGCTTAATTCCTCTAAGCTAGCCTTAGTTATATCCACCACTGGTTTTAACTCATTCACTATTAACATTTGTTTTTCAAAAACCAATGATAATGGCGATAACTTTTCTAAGATGTCCAAATAACTACAATAATAGTCTTTAGTCATGCAACCGTTTGAATATCCTAGAAAGTTTAGCACGCATATCTGCTTTAGCGTCACGATTAGCAAGAGCATTGTCGAAACCCACAATAGGCGAAGGCCAATTATGTAACAGTTTTGTAAAGCCGCGTCTTCTGTGACTTAAATGCGCGTTCCGAATATTTTAGGCAAGGTGTAGTATGTAATGTTCAAAGCCTCAGCAGCTTTTTTAACTGCGCATTTTAGTTTTCCAGAATTGCGAAATAAATTAAATATGGAAATACAAAAGGGTTCACACTCTTTATACTGGGAAATATCTTTCACAGTATCTTTTATTGCTAATTCTAAACGATGGTTTACGCAGTGAATTTTTATCAGCCACATTCTATCTTTTTTTAATTGTGTGAACACGCCATTATAAATTCCAAAATTAACGCTAGCTCCGTCGGCCGTAGCGCTAACAAGTTTGTATTTGTAAGCTAACGCAGTTAAAGGAACACTGCCGGTTCCAATAAAAATGCTATCAATAGTCTTTTTAATGGCATTGGCATCCATACCCAGGGTTGTTACGACATAATATGCCTGGCAGATCTGTCGACATATTTTTAGACATATTTTGTCCGACATAAAATATGTCCCACATATTTTCTACAGACATATTTTGACATAATTTTATGTCTGAACTATTTTCTGCTGACATAAAATATGTCAGGCATATTTTCTATCGACATATTTTGACATAATTTTATGTCTGAATTATTTTCTGCTGACATAAAATATGTCAGACATATTTTCTTTGGACATATTTTGACGTAATTTTATGTCTGACATTATTTTATTTCAATCTAACAAATTTATTGCACATTTCAGCTTAATTTAAAGAGTAAAGTGAAAATAGTCTAACAAATTTATTGCTTTTTTGCACTCAGTTATGCTTTATAAAACTTTTATTTTAAACCCTATAAGCAAGCATCAGTTGTTTCATAAAGGTTTTTTTCTGCCCTTTTTAGCGATGCAACATTTGATAGTAGTGACTAATATTGACTAGTATTGATGCATCATTTGATAGTATTGATTAGTATCGATTAGTATTGGTGATTTCCCTTATAAGAATCTAAAAACCATCTCCAGCTGAGTTTTTATTACTGAAAGTGGTTTTTATTAGTATGACTAAACTTAAAACTATTCTTTTGATTAAAATAATAATAGAAAAAAACATTATCAGTTATTTTTAATTAATAGTTGATCCTGAAAAAGGTTTCATTATGAAAAATTGAATTCAAAAGAGTCTAATAATTTATAACTAATTACGAATAATATACTTATAGTTATAATAGTTATGATATATTTATCATTAAAAAAACTGACAATTGCATTATAATTGCATAGTTTACTGCCATAAACTTGCATAAAATGTTTTGAGTGAAATATATATTTTAATAATTATTTATTTCGTTTTCCTTACGATTTAAAGTCAAAAATGGAGAATAATTTATTAAATGAACAAGTGAAAACTCAATTTGAAATAAATAAAGAAGGAGGAAAATGTAAAATGTGCAAAAAATTTTACAAAGGCAAATTAAGTAACCTCAAAGATCACCTTCGAAAACACAAAGAAAAAGCCAACGAAATCGAATTAGTTGAAGCTACCCCAGCTACAAGGCATCGAAATGACAATGAAATTCAATTAATTAAACGAATCAGGCTAGAAGTTGATGTAAATCAATTAATTAGAGAAATGATTCGATTAATGATGCGCCGTAACTTGTCTTTAGCATCAGCTGATGAAATCGGACAAATGTCTTTAGTAAAAAATGAACTCAAAAAATTCAATATTTTTTATAAATCGTCACAGCATGAAACGCTACATTCAACATGCATGTGAAAAAATTTTTTCGCTAATAAGAGAAGAAACTGAAAATGTTCTTATGTCGTTGATGTTTGATAGTGCGTCGTGATATGGAAGAAAAGTGTTTGGAGTTAGTTGCAGATATATCAAGGAAAAATGTAAAATGTGCAAAATTACGGGAAAATAGTTGACAGAACCTTAGGCATAATTACTCAAGAAGGTCAACAGTTTGGCGAAATTTTGGCTGCTCAATCGGAAAATGTGATTGGAAAAATTGGAAAATGTGCTAATGATATCTACACAACTTGCACTGATCAGGGAAAGAATATGATGAAGGCTTCAAATATTCTCCAAAAATCTAAAAAAGCTTCGTATAGACATTGCACCTCGTTGGGATTCCACTTTTTTGATGATAAAAGATTTTCATACCAACGCAGAACCATATCAAAAAATAAGACACGACAAGTTAAAGTTAAATGATGCATCGTGGAGCTTAATAGATGAATATTTCAACGCATTTTTACCAATACATTCGGCCATGATGGATTTTCAATCACCAAAATTATCAATGAGTGAATTCTACGTTCGATGAATTCAAATGAAAATAGAAATCGAGGACGTTCCAGCAGGTGATTTGGGATTAAAATTGTTACTGACCAACGCAATTAATACACGAGAACAAGTTTTTTTTTAATGTGAAGCATTTATTGCTGCTTTAGTTCTGGATCCTAGATTTTGCTTTACATCGGGTCATCAACTGTTTAATACAGAACTGTTGAATAGAGGAATCACACAGTTGATCAAAATCCATCAAAAACTTTGCACTTGACAAGAACACTCAAATTCTTCATCAACAGAAGAATCCATACAATTAAATGCGTCATATTTATCAAATACTTATGAAGAGATAATTCCGATGAACTCAGAAGATGTTGAAGCTGAAAAAGTACGCCGTTTCATTGAATATACGGGAGGAGGAACAAGGCAAGGTATTTTTAATGCGTCTTCAGAATCAGATGAAGATATTCGTCAACTAATTTTAAAATGGGCTCTTAATGAAGCGCGAGTGACATTAGACGTTGAATTCAACATTCTTGCTTACTGGAAGAAAAATCAAAAAACAAAATGGGATCGGCTCTATGAAATTTTGCAAGTATTTTACGGTGCAGCGTTCTCCAGCGTAAAAGTTGAACGTGATTTCTCTGGATTCGCTTTGGTTTATAGCCATATTCGTACTCGCATTTCAAATGATTTCTTAAACTCTATCGTGGTGGTAAAAAACAATCTGGATTTAATTGATAAAATAAAATTCGTTTAAAAAACTTGCTTACTTATTTAAAAAACAATTCTCATTTTCTTTTAGTCAAACAACTGTTTTTCTACAAGGCCTCTTAATTTGCAATAGAATCTTTTGAGATTCAATTTTGTCTCCATAGAATCTTTTGAGATTTCATTTTTCATTATGAAAACTTTTGAGGAATTGTCAATTATTTTTTTGTTAAATAAATCATAGCTATTATAACTATAAGCATATTATTTGTAATTAGTTATAAATTATAATATGAATTTAATGAGCAGAATATAATTTTTGCGAAATATTTCAAATTCTTCAGCTTAAACGAATTTAATTTGGCACGAAATTTTTGAAATTATGTGATCCGTTTTTTCATAGAATCTTTTGAATTCAATTTTTCAAAATAAAATCTTTTTCAGGATCAATTATTAATTCAAAATAACTGAAACAGTTTTTTTTTATTATTATTTTAATCAAAAAAATAATTTTGAGTTTATTTATACTAATAAAAACCACTTTCAGTAATAGAAACTCAGCTTGAGATGGTTTTTACATTCTTATAATGGAAATAGCCAATATTAATCAATACAAATCAATTGGGATGGCACTTTTACTTACTTTTTTTTTACTTACTCGAGTAAGTAAATTTTTATCAAAAAGTAAATTACATAAGTAATTGAAACGTTTTATGTAAATTTACATTTCCGTATAAGTAACTTATTTTTTTGAAACAACTTTTACTTTTTAAAGTAGGACTTTTTACTTTCAAAAAAAAGTTATGTAAAAGAAGATTACATGAAAAAGTAATTTACTTTTACTTGTAAAAGTAAGTCACGTGAAAAAGCTTTTTTACTTTTACATTAAAAAGTTAATTACTTTTGAAAATTACATTACATAATATAAAAGTTCCTCAAACTGTAATTTACATTTACCTATAAAAATAACTTATTAAAAAGAAATTATATTAAAAAGTAACTTACATATGAAAGTAAATTACATAAAAGTAATATGCTACCAAATGTAAATTAAATTTACAAATAAAATAATATTTTTTAAGTAGGAATTTTTTATTTTAAAAGTAATAACAAATCTTTATTAAAAATAAATTACATCAGAGTCTTTTTAAATAGACTAATATTCATCGATAAATTTTAAATTTCATAGTAAAATATTTTAGCTTTCAAAAATTATGACCATATAAAGTTTAAACTCCCCTCAACTTGAGGGGGTTATAAATTTTATATGGTCATTATATTTTAACGCTGAAAGATAATAAAACTTAAAAAATATCGATGAATATGAGTCTAGTTGAGTACAAAAATAGAACAAAAAATATTTCATCAACTTGTTGCTCTCACGTTTGGGGCAGGGGGGGGGCACAAAATTTGGGGCTTTTTTGTTCCCAGCCTCCAATCATCGCAATTTTTTGCAAAGCATCCTTATTTGACATAAGTATAAACATATAAATGTTTGGTGCTTGCTCCATGTCTGGAAGTTAGCTATTTCAAAGACCAAAAAAAGCTGGTTCCGGCTCTGTACATAAAATAAAATTTAAATTAGATAAGCTTACATTTTATATAAATTGTAAAGTAAATTAAAAGTAACTTATATAAAGTAAGCAAATAAATTTACTTATATTTTAAGATAACTTTGACATGATCTTGAATAAAAGAAATGCAAAAAAGTAAAACTTTAAGGCACTAACATTTAGTTTACCGCAACATTCGACAAAGTTTGAAAATATCAATAATAGGTTTCCACCCATGGTTAAAATCCTCTTTAATTCCGGTCCATGATAGTTTTAACTATTATAACCCTTCTCTGAATCAAACCGTCTCAAAAATGTTCACTCTCTGGCCAACCATTCGAAAGGTCTGGAATTTAGACAAAGCTAAAATAAAGCATTTAGCAGAAGGCGCATATACCCATGGGAGACTCAGAAAGGGTAGTTTATTAGAAAAGAAAATAATTGGCGTATTTGTTAGTCTTTTTCTACAATTTTTTTGCGTAAATGCATCTATTATTTAAAAACTAAGGAGGGAAAGTTTAAACTTGTCCTGAATTATGGGAGCTATAACACCATGGACTAAAGATTAAGGAGCCCCAAACTCTATTATGAGGACTCATTATTTTTGTAAAGATTTTTCGCCACTTTGATACAAAAAAGTCCACCTGCTCAAGAATATCCTATGACTCTAAAAGTCTTATATCTTTATCTGCGTGTAGTATCAGTGGCCTAGCTACCGCGAGGCCAGTATAAGCAAAACTTACGGTCCCACAAGCAACTAATCCAAGAACCGCAAGGTTTAGAAGCTCTAAGATATATTTAAAGAGTTTTTTTTTTTTTTTTAGAAAAGTTATTGCTCCAGAGAAACAGTAATTGGGCACCTTGGCCACGTATGTCTAATAACAAAATACACTTTGCTTGGCCGCTGTGCAATATACCTATATCCCGAGCTGTAGCGTAAAAACGATTTATAAGTAGATAAAGAAATAAAAATTGTGGTGATTAGAGCCTGGATACAAAAATGCCCTTAATCATTAACCATCCCTACTACAAATGTGAGGGCAATAAATTAGTAATTTTTATTGTGTTTGTTTTCTTACACTAAGTTTACACCCTCGCCAAATGAAGTGGTTGTTTCAATCTTTTTCTAAACATTCTAATGTGATAAGCAAGAACACACTTAAGTTTGGTACTTAAGTATGCTTTTGTTTATACCACAACATTGCATAATTTTAAAGAAAATTTAATCTGAAATCTTATAAAAACCAAAATTATTGCGTTTACATAATTATATTAATAATACATCTCATAACTTACGAACGTAAATTTTAAGATGTAATATTGATGTAATTATTAAAGACATCATTGTGTTATTAATTATTTGGTTATCCATAAAGTCTTTAAATGAGTTTAATGTGGTTTTTAACAACACATTGAAAGGTTTTTAGAAAACCTCATTTGTACGCAACTATATAATAATATTATTAGTTAAAGAAGAGGCTATTGATTAATTAATTGTAATTGGTTTGTTGATAAAAGAAACCGTCGCATGTACAAATTGTAAAACTTTTTTACATTTTCCTAAACATTCTAATGTGATAGAAACAAGAACATACTTGAGTTTGGCACTTAAGTATGTTTTATTTACCAAAAGTATACTTATTAACCAAAACCGTTGGTTTTTCATAATCATAAAATTACATCTCAGAGTTTACGCAAGTAGACATCATTATATTATTGGTTACCATAAAGTCTTTAAATAAGTTTAATATGGTTTTTAACAACACATTTAAAGACCTCACTTATACGTAGCTATTAATAATACTATTAGTTAAAGATGCTGTTGATTAAGTAACTTTAATAGGTTTGGTAATAAAAGAATACGCCGCACTATGAATCCGAATTGCGAAAAAGTGGCCAAAACTCTTTTCCGATTTTATTTTTTTAGCAGAAAGTGAACTTTGTGCAATCTTTTTACTTTAAACAGATGTTGACTCAACATAGAGTTATTTTCAACATACAGTTATTTAAACTCAACATAGAGTCGTGTTATGTTAATAAAGTTTATATCTTTGTTTTAAAAAAATATTTTATTGCAAAGAGTGCATTTAGAAGATTATTCAGGTGTTTTTTCTTTGTTGTTGATTAAATATGAAAAGATTAGAACTTATAAACATAATTCAAGAAGTTGGTATTAATCATGCGAATTTGCAAGCCGTTTTAGAAACTGAAGCAAAAAATAAATTGCTAACCGATGAATAATTGTCTGATGTAGAACTCTCAGAAAAAATTAGACTTTTTATTTATAAATTTAGAGTTAAATATGCAAAGCATAATCGTAATTTTAAAAGATTAAATAAACAAGAAATGCCTTGGTTAAAGGGTGAGTTGTTTCAGAATCAAAATACTAAACTTAATTCAACTTCAAAAACTGGACGACCAGAAAAAGAATGGATAGAGTGTTCATTAAAAACAAAAAGGAGGAAAGTTTCCAGGTAGTTTCTAATTTAGAATTATTATTTTTGTTTTTAAAAGCCACTGATTAAAAACATAAGTTTTAATATATATATTATATATATATATATATATATATATATATATATATATATATATATATATATATATATATATATACATATATATATATATATATATATATATATATATTATATATATATATATATAGTATATATATATATATATATATATATATATATATATATATATATATATATATATATATATATATATATATATGTATACATATACATATATATATACATATATATATATACATATATATATATATATATATATATATATATATATATATATATATATATATATATATATATATATGTATGTATATATATATATATATATGTATATATATATATATATATATATATATATATATATATATATATATATATATATATATATATATATATATATATATATATAAAACAGGGCAGGTGAGAAACCTTGTGTCTAGAGTAGTTGTGGTGGAGCAGGAAAACTCTAATATAAAATAAGAGGTTAGAGGAGCTCTTAAACCTTAGATAGTAATCTTCCTAGTGATGATGCCACAATAAAAATACTCAATCCTATTCTAGAAGTCATTTTTCCATTATAATAATGTAAAGAGGTCATCAGACACAGTTTTTTGTTGTCAAAAATTTATGTCCACAGTTTCACACTTGTGTGGTTTATGCAGTTTTCCATAGTATCATTTTTTTACATTATCATAATGGAAATAGTTTATCAAATAATGATGTTATTTATATTTATTTTAGTTTGGCTAAAACTCATACAACTGAAGAATTAGCAGAAGCTGCTGTTGTACGTGCAAAATTAAGCCCTGGAAAATCTGATTTGGGAGAGAATATTAAAATGTTTTCTAAAGATCTATCAGGCCAAACTTACCAACCTGATAATTATCAGCCAGCTATGATGTCTGCAGATCAAGCTTTATCACTTGTGATAAGCTTGATCTGCAGAAATCACTCAATGTGATTTGAGTGATTTACAATACCAGATTATTCGAAACTCATCTCTGATGCAAAATGCTGACATTTATCCCCCATTAAAAGCAATTCTAAAATCAAAAGCAGATTATTATCCAGAGGGTTTGCATATGACAGAAATGTCTGCAAAGTGCAGTTTGCAGAACATGGTTAACCATATCTTGCTTTGAATTTTAAAACTTAAATCTGAGCAGCTTCAAAATTTAGATGGAACAGTTACACATGGAGTATTTAATTTGAAATGTGGCATGGATGGTGCATCTTTACAAAGTATATATAATCAAAGGTTTGATGATACTGATCTTACTACTAGAATGCAGAATGAACAGTCAGTATTTCAAACTGCAATAGTTCCTTTGAAATTAAAAATTGGGGGTTCAAACATCTGGAATAATCCTAAACCATCCAGCCCTCATTTTTGTTGATCTCTTGAACTACAATCCTAAAGGAAACAAATGAACTCATCACAGCAGAAGAAATAATTCTTAGAAAACAAATCGAAAATCTGCAAGACTATATTCTAGATCTAGATCTTCTCAGTAATAAAAAGCACTGTTCTGTAAAAATTAAAATGAAAATTAAAAAATATCAGGCAAGATCAAAAGAACATAAGCTTTCTGTTATTGAGCAAAAAAATGAAATTCAGAAGCGGTTTAGAAGCGAGCTCAGCCTAGTTGTCGATATGCCAAAGCATGGCTATGGTTCCTCAAACACAGGTAACACAGCCAGAAGAGCGTTTGACAATGCAGATACTTAAAATAGTTGTTAGACTGATAAATATAATAAAAGCTGTATGCAGTGGATACCACCTTGATTTGGGGGCCTTCAAAAAATATTGTTTAGCTACTTTTGAAATAATAATTGAAAAATATAACTGGTACATAATGCCATCTACAGTACACAAGCTATTAGAGCATGGTTATCAAATTTCTGATTGCTTTGAACTCCCAGAAGGTATATATACAGAAGAGGCACAGGAAGCACAAAATAAATACATTTGAAATGCAAGACTAAACCATACATGTAAAATTTCAAGAAAAAATGCAATGGAAAACCAATATGATCTGCTGTTACGTAGTGATCCAATAGTATCATCATTCATCTTCAAGATAACTAAATCTATTGGTCCTGTTAACTTAGATTCTGAAGTTTTAAACCTTTTGCTTGATGAACAATAAATATTTTTTAAATAACAATTTGTACTATATTACTAAATGCTGCAAATATTGGTTTATACATATATATATATATATATATATATATATATATATATATATATATATATATATATATATATATATATATATATATATGTATATATATATATGTATATATATATATATATATGTATATATATATATATATATATATATATGTATATATATATATATATATATATATATATATATATATATATATATATATATATATATATAAAACTTTTCAAGATCTCAAGTTATAAAAATGCTGAAATGAGGTGTCTTGCATTTGTTGTTCTCACCCCCCCCCCGCCTTTTGTAATGTGTTTTGTGTAACAAATGATATAAAAACAAAATAGAGCAAATTCGAGCAGCTAAAAAATTATTTGTTTTAATACCAATACATACATAATAATGTGGTAGAAATTTAGGAGGGGTGAAAAGTGGACATTTTAAGCTTTGTCACTTTTTGTGACCGTGAAAACACATATTTTAAAAATTTTACTCCTTTCTTCTAAAACTCAAAATCGAAACCTAAATAATCGAGTTATTACTTCTTTTTTGATTAAAACAATATTAACAATAAATAATAATATAAGAAAATGAAATTTAAAAAAAGTTGACAAATGTTGTATAACAATATAAAAATTCTCTTATTTAAAAAAAAAATACAAAAATTCGTGAATTATTCTGGAAATTTTTATTTCATTTTTTAAGCGCGATAGATCGCTCCCAAAACTTATAAAAAGCGTATTAAAAATTCTGCAAAATATTTTTTTCAGCAAATGGGTATATATACTTTCTAAATTATAAAAAATATAAATATATTTGAATACTTTTGAAAAACGACTTTTGGCCACATTTTTATGATTTGGATTCATAGTGCGCCGCATTTTCAAATTATGAAGCTTTTTTACATCGCTTTTAATGTGGTATAATACCACGCAATACTTGTATTTAAATCTATTTAAAGTTAACTCATGTATTTTGTTTAATTTATATTTTCATGAATAAAGTTTTTTTAAACCATTTTATTTATGTCTAAAAAAAAAATAATAATTTAAAATTTCTGTTATTTATGCAATATTTCTTCTGTTTTAGTATGTTATTTTAGAAAAAGATTCACCTTTTTCTAAAATAACATACTAAAACAGGAGAATTTGGTATTTCAGATACATATATTTTAATTTTTTAGATATATTTTCAAAAAATAAAATACTATAAATGTCAACTAAAATAAACTCAAACTTCAG
The DNA here is from genome assembly GCF_038396675.1 of Hydra vulgaris. Lineage (NCBI taxonomy): Eukaryota > Metazoa > Cnidaria > Hydrozoa > Anthoathecata > Hydridae > Hydra > Hydra vulgaris. Next base: position 28,949,432 of record NC_088925.1, on the reverse strand, counting down.
AAAAACAAATAATCATCAATTTTTAATGACAAGTTTTTAATGTCTTTATTATGAAAATTAATAATTTGTAACGGCAAATTAAGAAAAATTAAAAATTATAAAAATTAAAAATCCATCACTGTATTAAAGAATGTCTTAATATAACAAAAACAAAAAAACCAATGACGAAATTATATTTGAAAAAAAAATTACTTTGATAATTATCAAATCCCATTTAAATCCACTAAATAATTGGGGAGGTTGCTCAAAATTTATATGTTCATAGTTTTTGAACATTAAGAAATTATTGCATGACATTGGAGACTTGTTAATGAAATTAAATTTAGTTTAAAATGTTAAAAAAATGTATTTATAAATGTTATAAACTCATCACTCTCACACCAATGGCGCAAAAGGGAAGTCAACATTTTTAAGGGTTTATTTTTAGCAGACTCCGATTATCGCAATGCTTTTGAAAAGCTTTACATAAACATGAATATATAAATGTTTGGAGTTGGCTTCATGTCGCTACATAAAATTAAGTTCTCAAACAAAAACAAAAAGCTTGCTATGGGCCTGATTTTAAATATGTGATTGGAATCTGGTTGTTTAAATATTGTGATTTGGACTTTTGTTATTTTTTTTCCATGCTTTATATAAGGTTACTTTCTATATATGTTTGTGTGCCACAAAATTTGAAATCAATTTTTGAAAGCTTTTTTCTCAACCAATTTTGCTCAAATTTTGCACACTTAATCATTTTCGATGACAATACAAGGAAATGGAAAAATTTGACCAAAAAAAGTTAATTAAGTTAACAAAAATTTAATTTGTATTTCCCCATACATTTTATTTATTTGATATGAATTGCGTATTACGTCACAAAAATCATTGATTTGCAAATTATTTGCAGTTTCGAAGACATTAAAGCGCAGCGATTCAAAACCTATTGTTTTTTCCATGCTTTATATAAGGTTACTTTCTATATATATGTTTTTTACTTTCTATATATATATTTTACTTTCTATATATATATTTATATAATTTATATTATATATTTATATAAATATATATATATATTTATATAAATATATATATATATATATATATATATATATATATATATATATATATATATATATATATATATATGTTTTTTACTTTATATATATATTTTTACTTTATATATATATTTACTTTATATATATATTTTACTTTATATATATATTTATTTATATATATATATACCTTCTGTTGTATAAGATTTTAGGTAAGAAATAGCCTCAGTGGTTTAGTTGGGAAGAGACTCGAAATTTGTAGAAAAATTTCAAAATTATTCTGGAAGTTCCGAGTTCGAATCTCGGTTAAAGTATTGAGAACTATTTCTTACTCGCACCCAACGTCAAGGTGAGATGCGTGCCGAGGACTGAATGGCATTAGGGTGGATAAATATGATATGTCGCTAACGTAAACGGTCTAAAAGTCTAAAGGTCTAAAAAAAAATAAAAAAAAAATTTAAAAAGGTCTATAAAAAATTTAAAAACGTAACAATAATTTTTCCTTCTACAAAAGATAACAAAAAAAGAATTTCTAGGCCCAATAGAATTCTGCTTGCATAAAGCATGGATTTGAAAAAAGAATTTTTTTTTGATTTACTAGTTTACTCTAAATTTTTTGAAAATTTAAAGTAAAAAAAGTAACAAAAGCTTACTGAAAAATAAAAGAATTTGATGTTATTTCATCTGTATGATAAAACAACATCAAGACAATTTTCTTCACAATCGACCATATAATTTTAAACTTGAAAGTGTGCTTTTTTGAACCATCCTACTAAATGTATGATGTTATTTTAATTTATTTAATATAGCATATCAATCATATATATATTCTGAAAATAAATTTTCACGGCTATTTACAAATAGTAATGAAATACTAATCTCAAGTAAATACTTTAAAAAAATTAGTTTATTTATATACAATTAATCTTAGTAATAATAATAATAATAATAGCATAATAAATAATAGTAATAACAATAATAACAATAATAATAACAACAGTAATAGTAATAAAGTAATTATAATAATTTAAATAAATCGGTATTAGTTTTCATACAGCAATCGTTTTTGCTTACAAAGTTACAGTAACAAACAGTAATAAACTGACAAAACGTAACAACTAACAATGACATAAAAATGGCTATTGCTAAAAAAATTATAAAGATTTAGTAAATATATTAATATAATCATAGTTGTTATAATATAATAATCAAAATATATTGCAAATATTAAGACCAAATAAATAAATACAATATAAACAGAAAAACACTGAGAAAATCAAAACAAAACACAAGTTACAACAAACATTACAAACAAAAAATTACCTTTTTCAAAAAAAAAAAAAAAAAAAAAAAAAAAAACTTAATATTAAAAAAAATGATAATACACGGTAGAATAAAACATATGTGATAAATGGCTAAAATGAAAATAAAAACAAATAATATATAACTGTATAAAAAAAATTTATATATCATTAAAAATAAATAATAATTATAAATAAATAAATGACTAACAAAAAATAATAAGTAAAACTATATACGCTAAAAAACTAAAGAAAAATAAATAAATAAATAATCCTAAGAAATATATGAAAGAAATCTAAAGAAATATATGAACGAAAACTAAAGAAATATATGAAAAAATAATAAAAATCTTGATTTGCCCATCGTGGTTCCGATGTTTAAATAGTTTTTTTTTCTTTCTTTGCCATTCTTTTTATTCATTAACGCTTTTTTTTTTAAGTTCTATTTTCATTACTTTTTTACTTATTTTCTTACAGATATTTCTTTTTCTTTTTTTCTTTTAAAACGTTTATTTATTCTTTTTTTTTGTTGATTTTATTTTTGTTTGATTTATAAATGTTTTCTTTTCCCTTTTACTTTTTTCGTTTCAAAAAGTTATTTTCAACCGTTTGAAAAAAGCGTCCACCATTTGCGATGTCATTGCAAAGCCAATATAAATCTACTAAATTTATGCTATATTAAAAAAATTAAAATAAGCGGTTTTTGCGGTTATAAAAGGTTATAATTTTTTTCTCAAGTTAAATACTTTCACATTTATACTTTTTTAACTTTAATTTTTTTTGTCAAATTAATCTTGATGTTATTTACATCAGTTGTTTGAAAGTTTTTTTTTTGAAAGACTGTCTGGTTTAATGTTCTTGCTTTAGAAATGGCTCTACATTTTGCAATTTTATTCTAAGTTTTGATTTTGGCTTCCATTATTCAGCGTGGTTGTTAAAAACCCCAAAAAAAGTTATTTCTGGAAATGACCAACTCGAATAATTGTTAGATAATAGAATAATAAAGGAATAATTGTTTTCTGGAATGGACTAATTGAATTTAGTTCATTCTAGACAACAGTTTTATGAATAGCTATTAATAAATAAAAAAAAAAAAATTAATTTTAATTTTTGAGTGGCTGTTTCGACCAGAGCTGACCAGTGCCGTCCCGAATGGGGGTGAGGGGGTACCCCCCACCCCAAAGCTATTATATATGCATTTGAGTTAGCGCATTTGTACATTTTGTTGGCAAGTTTTGAAGTAATGTTGGCAAATATCAAATATCGAGGACCCTTTTTTTTGTGTGCGTGTGTCTCTAGTTGACAAAAAACTAGTATAGGCTATAAAAAAAACGAATTACTTTTGAAAGTAAGTAAATTATATATTTTTATATGAGTTATGTAAAATAATTTACGCGTAAAAGTAATTCGCGTTTTTACATCAAAATAAGTAAAAGTGCCATCCCTACTAATCAATACTATGAAATACTATCAAATGATGCGTCAATACTAGTTAATATTAATCAATATTATCAAACGATACATCGCTAAAAAGGGCGGAAAAAGACCTTTATGAAACAACTGATGTTTGCTTGCTTATAGGGATTAAAATAAAAGTTTAATGAAGCAAAAAAGCAACAAATTTGTTAGACTATTTTCACTTTACTCTTTAAATTAAGCTGAAATGCACAATAAATTTGTTAGATTTTTTCTTCAAGAATATGTTCTGAAAAAAATATTTTCTTCAAGAATATCAAACAGCAAATATGTCAGATATAAATTTATGTCAAAATATGTCCGTAGAAAATATGTCTGACATATTTTATATCAGAAGAAAATAATTCAGACATAAAGTTATGTCAAAATATGTTGACAGAAAATATGTGGGACATATTTTATGTCAGCAGAAAATATGTCTTAGACATATTTGACAGATAACAGCCTTGCCCATACCACCCAAATTGTTCATATCAAGTAAAGAAACTAAAAAACAGGCAGGGGTCCCCTCGCGTTCAACACGCACAAGAATCAACTCTTTCTCATCCTTTGTTTTTCTAGCCTGAGAACCATTGGAAAGAATGGAGAAAAAGCTTTTTTCATTGACGATTTTAGCTACTTTTTCTTCAATGGCACTGGCAATGCATGAAATATATTGGCGTGCTAAAAATTAAATTAAAAAACAATAAAAAAAAGAAAAGAAAAGATATAACTAATGTTTTTCAAATTAAAAAATCAAATGGATTAATCAAAATGATAAGACCATTCGGCTATGTGGCATGCTTGGTTTTAGAGCCATTTCAGAGGCTGTTCTAATCATTTTTGAAAGTGCTTTGCGGTTGTCTTGTGTAATAGGTAACGAGTTTTCCATATCGAGGTTAGCAACACAACTACTTCCAGGATCTTCTGAGTTACCATTATCAATCAGTACCGCAAATCTATGGCTTTTCCCTTTAAGATGCCGATCAACCTTTATTATTATCAAAGAAAAAATCACGGTTCAAATTAAGCAATTCTCTAAAAAATTTATTTACCTAGTAATATAGTAAATTATAAGATAACTACAGTTATAAGTTATATAATGGTAGAAAAATTTTAGTAAAAACTATGTTTAAATTATTTCCTGGAGTCACAAATTTAAAACAAGCTAATTATTTTAATTTTGCCTGATACTTTGTCACCACACAAGTTCCCTCCGTAAATGCTGTCAAAGAACTGTTCGATACTCCTTTAACTAAAGTATCCGTTAAAATTTCAGTTTTGTTCCTAGCACAAATCTTACACCATATTTTGACAACTAAGCCATTTTCTTCCGTGTATCCGATAACTGATTCTTTCCCCCATGAAAGAAAAGTTTTTAAGTTCTTAGATATTGATTTACTATCTTTAATTTTTTTCGCTTCAGATGTCATTTTTACAAACTTGTTATACTTAAACTTAAATTTACTTATTCCTGTTTTAAATACTAATTAAACATAACCAGTGGTAAAGCAGTTCCGCTTCCTCCTCGTTATTTATTTTTACCTTTTGAGTTTAATCATAAAAAAATGCTTTCATATAGTTTGACGTATTAAAAACTTGATTTTGGTTTGTAAAATAAAAAATAAAAATATAATTCATTTGGAATGTAATTTGTTTGGATTTGTTTTTAACATTTTTAAAGATCTGCTAAAATAAAACAACCTTCAAACATTGTCATAGTAACTGAATGATTTAATTGTTTCTTTTGTTCGTCTTACTACGAAGAATTGTTTGTTATATCGTCAGCCGAGAACCAAGAGGCCGTATGTCCACTTTTCGTTTTTTTTTGTGTTTATTATTAAAATATGTTCTTTAAGATAAAATCTGTGTTTGGGCTGATTCTAGACTCAAAAGTCATAAAAATTAGGTCTATATTAAAAGAACCAGAAGGCTGTATGTCCAAAAAATAAATAACTGTTATTATCAACTGGCCGTATATCCTTTGACCAATCATAAGACAAAACATGAGTTCTTTTTAGCTAAGAATTTGTTTTTGCCGCTAAAACTTCACTTATTAATTCAAAATGGCGTTAGAAGAAACTACTGAGGAAGTCTTTCAAAGGTACGAATATAACTTTTGAATACTCTAAGTTATGAAATTATGAATAGTTCAGACTGCTCCTTTCTTATGACTATTATATATTTAATATATTATTATTATTATTATTATTATTATTGTTGCTAAATATATATATATATATATATATATATATATATATATATATATATATATATATATATATATATATATATATATATATATATATATATAATATATGTATATATATATATATACATATATATGTATATATAAATATATACTTATATATGTATATATAAATATATACTTATATATGTATATATAAATATATACTTATATGTATATATAAATATATACATATATATATATAAATATATACATATATATATATATATATATATATATATATATATATATATATATATATATATATATATATATATATATATATATATATATGTATATTAATTTTTATAATATTAATTTAGAAACTCAAAGGAACAAGATGTTGCAGACATTCAATTAAAACCTGCTATTCAAATCAACTCCTCTGAACCTCTCTCTGGGATTCAATCACAAAATTCTGATAAAAATGATGATTTACTTTTTCATACCACTTCAAAGGAAAATCCCAGAGAAAGTGTCAGAAAGCACAGAAGAACTGGAAAGGATCTTACACGCAAACGAAAACGAGACCCTAGCTCCTGGAAAAAAGAAATAAGAAAGACACTTAGACAGAGTGGTCAGCAGTACGTAGGCTCAAACAATAAAATACAAAGGGGGAAATTTATTAAAGATTGTAAGAGAGATCACACAGTGTGTCGTTTCAAATGTAAAATAAAAATTAGTGTTACTGATCAAGAAACTTTGCACAAACAACACTGGATTTTGAATGATCAAGAAAAGCGTCTTTTCTACTCCCAAACTACAATCGTAGAAAACAAAAAAAGATGTCGTTTGGCTGAAAATCCAAAATTGAAAAAAAAAAGTTATTCATATTACTTTATTGTTTCTGACAAACTCATACATGTTTGCAAAGAGTTTTATCTATGTACTCTAGATATTGATGAAAAAAGAATTCGAAATCACCACTCAACAAAAAATAAAACAACAGGAACACCTCAAAAGTATAAACGAGGTAAAGTACCTAGTCGAACTGTCCCAAATAGTATTAAAGATTCTGTACGTAAACATATTCAAAGCATTCCCAGAATTGACAGTCACTACTGTCGCAAAAGTACAAACAAAGAGTACATTCAAGAAAATCTGAATATGACCATTTTGTATGAGAAATATTGTGAAAAATGTGTTTTAGACAATGTTGTTCCTGCAAAAAAAAGTATGTATAGAACAATATTTAACACAGAGTTTAATATTGAAGTTCATACATTAAAAAAAGATAGATGTGACAAATGTGAAAGTGTGAAAATGAATTCTTCACCTAACTTAAATGAAACAGCATTACATGAAATCCACACAAAAAACAAAGTTGAGACTAATGAAGAGCGTAATCGTGATCGACTTGATAAAAACAAATGTATTGTTTGCTTCGATATGGAAAAAGTGTTCAGCCTACCAACAGCAAATGTTTCTAACTTTTTTTACAAACGAAAGTTGACTGTTTTTCATTTGACTGCACAGTGCTCAATATCCAAAAAAAATTACGGTGCACTCTATTCAGAGCTTACAAGTGGTCGTTCAGGAAATGATATAGCTAGTGCTCTTCTTGTTATACTAGATCAAATAGTTGCGGATGAACCTCTTGTTACTGAAATTTGCTTATGGAGCGACTCTTGTGTACCACAGAACCGAAATAGTTTTATGACGATTGCTTTAAAAATTTTCTTACAAAATCATCCGCAAATTAAAACAGTCATTCAGAAATTTTGTGAGCCAGGACATAGTGTGATACAGGAAATAGACAGTTTGCATAGTATTATTGAAAGAAATATGGCAGTAGCTGAAGTGTACAGTCCGATTGGCCTTGTCAGAATACTAAAATACATTCCTCGAAAGAATCCAATCATGTTGATTCAAATTAAAGAAGAGCAGATGATGGACTTTCAATCTATTGCAAAGAATTATTCGTTGCTTAAAAATATTCCATATGCTAAAGTAAAGGTACTTAAATACTCAGCAGATAAGCCATTAAGTGTGGAATACAAGAATACGTTTGATTATGAATATAAGGTGGAAAATATTGTCAATTTTAAAACACGAAACCAAAGTTCAGGTAACAAAATAATAAGAAATCATGAAACATTTTTGCAACCAAAGGTGCTTCCAAAAAAATATATATATATCGAAGGAAAAGGTAGAAGATCTAAAATCAATGATAAAGTTCATGCCTCTTCAAGACAATGAATATATGACATTAGTATTGCAATCATTTAACTAGTGTTTTACTTCAACTATTGGACAATGTTCTTTGCTGCAATTTGCAGCTCTATTGACTTCTTTATTTTATGAACTTTTTATTATCTTTTTAATTTTGATCATATTGTATAAATTTTAATTTGAGGGTCGTTGTGCTTAATTTTTAACTGTAACAGATTGTTTGGAAAAGTCTTTAATTCATAGTAACTATTGCTACCACCTTAAAACATTTAAACAATTTTTTTTTTTTAAATTTAAAATTCTGTAACTTTTATTGTACTATTAATCATTTGTGTTTGTGCCAATGTAACTGACCCTCATTAGCAAAATAAAATATGTTTGCAGTATTATTCAGTTTTATGATCTCTAAAACTACATTATAGTTTTATAAATACTTTAAAGGGCTAACAAAGAGGTTAACTAAAAAAGCTAGTAAAGTAAGGTACGAAGTAGTAAAGTAAGGTACGAACCAGTAAAGAGGTTAAAAATAGAACCAGCAAAAGTCCCACCGAAAATTATAAACATTTTTTTTATATTTCACATTTAATGTCATCAAATAAAGCGCTTTCGGAAAGAAAAAAAAAGCATTTAAATTTTATAAACTTAATAAAAATGAAAACCAACAGGCTGCATGTCCATAACCAGGTTCAGTTTGCAACGTTTTTATTGTTAAACGACCCTTTCAAACAAGATTTTATCACTTCTATAGAAAATTAGACTTAATTTACTATTAGATCTAAAAATAGGAATAGTTTACATAAAGTACAACAGTCAGTATTTGTGCCCCAAAATTTGAATTTCGGATTACTCGGAATCACAAAAAGTGGACATACGGCCTCTTGGTTCTCGGCTGACGATATGTAAAAATAAAACGCAGGCCAGCTACGCAAAGCGCAAAATGGTTAAAAAATGATTGACTTTTTTATTTATTAAATAAATCAACAAACGTTTGTTTATTAGAATCTTGTTGAAAGAAATCAGAAGTACACAAATAAAAGAAATTATACTTAACTCTTTGATAAATTGAATAACATTTGTTTCTTTATTAAACAATTATTAATAGTAAGTTTTTACTTTATATAAAAGAGTGTCGCTTAATTATAATTTAAACATTATAAAAGACGAAGTTTATTAATTATTCTAAACTTAATTTATAACAATTTAATCAGGCAGCTTTTATTTTTTGTAATTGTCTCTCATCGGTCCAGTTAAACTTTTTTTTGCTTGATTATTTTTTGGAATGTTCTCAAAACATCAGAAGAGCCGTGGCCAAGTTGTCGCAAATAAATATTTTATGCGTGGTCAAGATTGGAGTGCGATCGCAGGCCTTTCCCGACCAAGCCTGCTGATAGTAAAAGAGAATAATACACCATAAACATTATATATTAAAAAAACATGTAGGAAATTATTCAATGAAAATCTAAAATAGTGACAAAATCTAAACATACATATAAAAAATTTTGCTGTTTATAAATGTTGCTGTCAGAGCCTAGGCCTAGGACTCGCAATTTTGGGTGACCCAAATTGGATTTTTAGAGATTTGTTTAAAAAGTGGTGCCCAAAAACCTAATTCAATTTTTGATTATTTACATAATTTTTTGACAGGGTTCAAAATTCTTCCAAAAGATTGTTTTATCTGTTAAAATGTTGAGTATGAAATCAATCTTGCTGTTATCATATGTGATGCACCAGCTAGAGCATTTGTTAAGTGTATTAGGGGCACAATGGTTATAACTGATGTGAGTGTTGTGTTTAGGAAGGAGAGTGGTATGGCAAGATAATACTCCCACATATTTTATCAATTATAAGCACTGATTCAGATTTTTGTCATCAAAAGCATTCTGAACATCTTTGTGGTGTGTTAAATGGAATTAAATTTTGACATGGTGACAAAGTTTCCTTTAAACTTTATGCATCTAGTATACTAAGGGGTATGCGAGAATTCATAAATTTATGGTTAAATGGCCCAAATGCTGTAAATTGTCTCAGTTTACATTTAATACTTTATTAAATGTAAACTGAGACAATTTACAGCATTTGGGCCATTTAACCATAAATTGATGAGTCTTCGCATACCCCTTAGTATACTAGATGCATAAAGTTTAAAGGAAACTTTATGCATCTAGTATACTATCTGGAACAATCGGCCATATAAATATGGCCGATTGTTCCAGATATGTCGTTACATTCCAAGACAATTTTTTAGAAAACCAAGGTCTTAATTAGATCATAAATAATGGTAAGCAACTGAATTTAGACTTTTTTTTAGTATACACTGGGCCAGTTGTTTAAAGGGGATGATTTAGCCAAAAATCTATTCAAACTTTTCAGTACTTTCAGTTGCGGTTCTAAATTTATGTTTTATTTTGTTGAAAAAATATGTTGATTTTGCTTGTCAGTTACTAACTTATTTTGTGCAGTTATTTGGTGAACTTTACGGTAAGGATCAACTAGTTTACAATGTCCATTCTTTAATACATATAGGAAATGATACAGTTAAATTTTAAGTACTTGATAGATGTCCCTTATTCAAATACAAAACTTTTTTCAGATCAATTAAAAAGCTTGTTCAAAGAACAAAGGGTTGCTCAAATAAACACGTACAAGGATATAAACAGAAGTTTAGTATTCCTAATTTTGACGGATCAGTAATCATTGCATTGAGACACTGTTTACAGTTTAAAATTATCAAGGTTTAGAATGTTTTGTTTCAGCTAATGAAGGTGAAATTGTTTTGAAATTACAAAAAAAAAAAGTTTAGTTAAAAAGGTTTTGAAAAGCAGATGAATCCTGTGACGAATAGGTTATGTTTAAGGAATTTGCAGCATTTTAGTCGTTATATATATATATATATATATATATATATATATATATATATATATATATATATATATATATATATATATATATATATATATATATATATAGTGGGTTGCATAAATATAGAGTCACTACTTTGTTTGTTTAAAATTTTGTTTTTTTCATAATTATCTTTGAAACCAACTAATTAACACAATTAAAAGCGTATTAAATATCTTAATTAATTGATTCTCTATCAAATGGTATATAATTGGAACTCGTTAGGTTAACCAGTCTTAAGTAATTATTAATTTAATTAGAACATACCTGTATTTCTAATGTAGCAAAAAAATAGAGTCAACTAAAATTTAACGACTTAAGTTGAAATATCTCAACAAAATGTTATCCGAGCGATCTAAAATTTGGTTGTTGATTTCTTTCCAACTATATAAACGTTCTTGCGAAAATTATGATTTTTATATCGTGAGTTATTCGCATTGGTAATTATTTGGTAAAGTAAAAAGACAAAAATGGGCAGAAAAGCTGTTTCAGACAAGATACGATGGCAAACTGTAGGTCTGCTTAAAAGATAAAATAAAAAGCCAACGAGAAATAGTTCAAATGTGCAATGTTTTGCTTAAATGTACAAACAACGTTGTGATTCCGAGTAATCCGAAATTCAAATTTTGGGGCACAAATACTGACTGTTGTACTTTATGTAAACTACAAGCTACATAATGATGATAAAGATTTACCAAGGCTTGTTAGGCCTTTAAAGCTAACTTCAAGAGACCAAAGTTATCTTTATCGAAAGGTTAGATAAGACCCTAAAATTTCTTACCGCGAACTTGCTGAAGGGTTCAAAAATACGCCTGGTAACGTTAGTGTTAGTAGATGGACTGTACGAAGATACCTAAATAAGTAAGGCTTAGATTGCTATGCCGCTGCTCGAAAACCACTTTTGCGTGTCTCAGATTGCCTAAAAAGATTAAAGTGGTGTAGAGAAAGACTTCACTGGTCTGTAGAAGACTAGGCCAAAGTTATTTTCAAAGAGTTCAAAGAGTGTTTTTGTGTACCAAGGATACAAGGTGGAGGAGGATCAGTTGGAATATGGGAATGCTTCTCCCATAAAGGAGCAGGGTCATACAACATTTATAACGGCAGAATTAACCAGTACAACTACAAAGAGATCCTCAAAAGTAAACTTTTGCCAACAGCCAGAGCTTTTAATGGAAGACGACAACAATGGATTTTTCAGCACGATGGCGCTATAACTCACACTGCAATCTTGGTTAAAGAGTGGCTTGATCGGAAAACATTATGGTCATGCCTTGGCCAGCTTGTTCTCCAGATCTCAATCCCATCGAGAACATTTGGGCTTGGATACACAAGAAATTGTTCAAAGAGAGCATAGCCAATATTGCGCAATTACAGCAGGCGTTAGAAAGCTTTGGAAAGATGTTCCAAGAGAATTATGCATTGGACTAGTTGAATCTATGCCTAGACGTGTTCGTGCATGTGTGAAAGTTTTTTCAAAAAAAAAAATCTTAATTTTTTTTTTTTTTGAAAAAACTTTTATTCTTATTTTGTTTATAAAACCACTGTTTTTTAAAATAATTTAAATTAACTTTTTTGTTTGCTTAAAGTTATCAAAAAACAAAAAAAAATCATATTAAAAATCAACTGACTCAATACTTATGCAACCCACTATATATATATATATATATATATACATATATATATATATATATATATATATATATATATATATATATATATATATATATATATATATATATATAAAATATATATATATATATATAAAATATATATATATTTATATATATATAAAATATATATATATTTATATATATATATATATATATATATATATATATATATATATATATATATATATATATATATATATATATATATATATATATATATATATATATATATATATATATATATATATATATATATATATATATATATATATATATATATATATATATATATAAGTTCATTATTTGTACACCAAAATTAATAAATTAATCAAAAGTATTAAAAAGAGTTGATTTCCTTCTGGACAAAACAAGTGCAACTCGACATAATGTTGACCAAGCTGTATTTCGCTATCAATATTTCGTGGCGAATCCTTTGTTGTCGACCACAGCCTTGCATCTTCGAAGCATAGATTCGATCAGGTGATCAATGAATTTTTGTTTTCCGGCCGGTCTTCGTACACGACAAATGTCATCGCTCCCAATGATGTTGAACTTCGATTCATCACTGAACAGGACAGTTCGCCATTTCTGCACATTCCAGTCAATATGAGATGTAGCAAACAGGAGTCTTTTCTTCTGGTTTTTAAGTGAAATCAGCGGTTTCTTTGCAGGGCGTCGAGAAAACAATCCGGCTTCAACAGCATGCCGTCTGATTTTTCGGTCCAATACAGGCAGCTTTAATTGCTTTTGTATCTCGACTGATGATATCCAAGGATCCTTCTTGACGGATCTGACGATCATAGAATCCTCTCTAGAAGTGGTGGAACGCGGTCTTTCATCTTTGTTATCTGCTGCCAACTTCCCCGAAGAACGATATTTGGAACATAGTCTTGATACGGTCCATTTTTTCACGCGATATTTATCACAAATACTTTTTTGTGACATTCTATTTACGTAATCGCCAATAATTTTCTTTCTTAGTTCCAATCCAAGACTGTTGGGAGCCATTTTTGCACTTGAAGTCATAAAAATAATAAAAATAAATAATCACGCTTCTCAAGGCTTACCGTGTTACATTTACCTTGTGATGATACAATAATGCTCTGTGGAACACAACGTCTTGGTTGGATGTGGACTGTATTGATGTAATGAAACACTTGTTGTATTTCACTTCTTGTATTGATGTTCTTCGATAAAATACTTTGATAAAACTCACTTCGATAAACTGTCTTGATAATACTGACTGATTGACTTCCATATACTGACTGAATTACATGTCGATTTACATGTCTCTTATATAGTAAAATGAACCTGTGTGAACCTGTTCAGGAAGATTCTAGATGCTTCTTTTCGATGATTCTGGAAGCTTCTGGATGCGTCTGGATGCTTCTGAATGTTTCTGGATATTTCTGGATGCTACTGGATGCTTCCAGATGCTTCTTCTGGAAACTTCTGGAAGCTTCTGCATGCTTCTTGAAACTTCTGGAAACTTTTGGATACTTCCTTTAATTAATAAAAAACTTCCGTGACGTTGACACGGACCAGACTTAAGAAAATGAAACAAACCGAAAAAGTTGCACTTGTTTTGTCCGCTGCAAAATGGCACTTGTCAACGAAATTCTGCCTGTGTGTTGTCACCTGTCAGCTGATTGCTCATGTCATGGCATGGTATGACTTCAGACTCCTGAACCATTTGCTGTGGTAGTATAGTTCGTTTCGTTTTTCAGACATGTAAAATTAGGAACACTTTTTACCATTTTTCGATTTTATATATATATATATATATATATATATATATATATATATATCTTTATATATATATATATATATATATATATATATATATATATATATATATATATATATATATATATGTGTATATATATATATGTGTGTGTATATATATATATATATATATATATATATATATATATATATATACACACATATATATATGTATATAAATGTGTGTATATATATATATACATATATATATATATATATATGTATATATATATATATATATGTATATATATATATATATATATATATATATATATATATATATATATATATATATATATATATATATATGTGTGTATATATATATATATATATATATATATATATATATATATATATATATATATATATATATATATATATATATATATATATATATATATATATACAGGCCCGGATTTACCCCTTTGGGGCCCTAGGCAGATTCAAATTTTGGGGCCCCTAAAATGATATATTAATTCTTTATTCAAGAATCAAGAATGTTCTTTTAAAAGCAATTTCAAATATTGACACTCAACCAAATTTAAAAAAAGGACTTCGGTATGTGAAAATATGTTTTATTTTCAAACTTTACATTAACTTTTTTCTTCACTTTTCCTTAGCAAATTCTTCAATCAATTTGTCAAAATCAATTTTTTTCATGAAATCTACATTACTTGATAGCAATGAAAAACTATTTAATGTATTTTGTATCATAGTTGATCTTAAATAATTTTTCGTCTTAACTTTGAAAAACTTCGTTCTCCAGATCAGTTAGTGAGCATCAAACATAAATAGATTCTTAAAATTGTTTCGGAGTTTGGAAACACAGTTTCAATTTCTTTTCTTTAATAATTTTATATAATGATAAATGACTTATAGGTAAATCTTCATTTTTGCAGGTTAACTTAATATAGTTATGTAAATGAATTAGTTCATTATACAAAGCTACATCGATGTCTTCACTGTATTGCTCTATAATTTTTGGACGTTAGTTTTTAAATCCTCATGTGATATGTTTAAATTTGTCAAAAATCCAAATAGTGCGAAAATATCCTGATATGCTTTAGCCCGTTCTTTTAAGTTTACACTGAGTATTTTCAAACTTTTCTCAAATATATTTGGTTGAAATGCTTCTTTAGGAGTTAATTTGGTTTGCGGTGTTTGAGATTCATCTGGAAATCTTTTGTTTGTTTGTTGCTTTTGATTGTGTAGTCGGTGTCTGGAAGCAACTTTTTTGCTTCTGCTTCAATGACATTATAATCGCCAACTAATTTATCAAAAAAATCACCAAGAGATGAATATAAATTCAAACAAGTGTCTAGGGTAATTTTTGAATCTTGTAGACATTTTGAAACCAAGTTTATTCGACTCAGGATGGTGTTCCAAAAAACTGTTTGTAGTGCAAATTCAAATTCGTCCATCTTTCCAATCAGATTATGTGCCTCCGCTCTCGAATTCGAGTAAAAACTTGAATCTTCCGCAATTTCATTTAAAGAATCTTCTATGTCTTCGTAGTTACGATATATTGTATTCACAGAGTCTGCACGAGCACTCCATCGGATTTTAGACAAAGATTTAACAGACCTATCCAAAAATTTCTCTAGAACAGCCCATTGTTTGGTTGTTTTTTTTTCAATTTTTTAGGTGCTCCCAGAAGTCCTTACGGTCTTATCACGGAGCACCGCGGGAGAGCGTTTAACTAGAAGTTCACGCCTCCTTCCTTACCAATGTCTTTTAGTGGGTTAGAGCCGGGATCGAACCCGGGACTTCTGGGTTCTGAGCCAGAACTCTAACCACTGCGCCACGGCTGCTCTGAATTATCTGGTCGATGACGAAAAAAAGTTATATATTTATTGAACTATTCCGAAAAAATTAATTGACTCTATACAACAATCAACACCAGATGAACCCACTAAATTCAATGAATGTCCAGCACACCTCAAAAAGGTGGCCAACTTATTGATATTCAAAATTTTCGTCTTCATACCTTTATATTTTCCAGACATATTTGGCGCGTTGTCATATGATTGTGATCTACAGTTGGATATGTCCAAGCTGAGAGTTGAATCCAAAAAATTGATGGTTACTTCAGCTAATTTCTCACCCGAGTGATCCTCAACTTGCACAAAATTAATAAATCTTTCAATTGGTTCAAATGTTGTATCATCAACATATCTCAAGATAATACAAAGCTGATCTTTGTGACTAATGTCTGGTGTAGAATCGACGGATAAACTAAAACATTTTGAATTTTTTACTTCGTTGCTAATCGACTGTAAAACTTTCTTGGCCATCAATGCAACGAGTTCGTCACAAACAGTCTTTGACAAATAAATAGTTTTTCCAGATCCAACATTTCCATAATTTTCCATATGTTCAGATAGAAAAGGGTCAAACTTCGAAATAAGCTCCAGTAGTCCTATAAAATTGCCATTGGATTCTTTGCCAAAACTTTCGTTGGATCCTCTGAAAGCCAAGTTTTTTTCTATTAAAGTACAAATCACTGCTACTACTCGTTTTAAAACTTGTCGCCAGTAATTTCGTTCCTTTCTGATTTCAGAGTCCAGCTGAACTTTTACACTATAATTATTTTTACGCTCTAAATACTTCTTCAAAGCTTCTCTATGTTCGGGTGAATTCTCGTGACTTTTTAACGATGAAAACAAATTCTTCCAGTCTCTAAATCCATGCGTTGCTAGGGCGAACTAAGAAACTCTAAACAGCTTGCACACAAAGCAAAACACACTACCTAGCGATGGTGAATATATTAACCATTCTCGTTTAAATTCTTCACCATTGGCTTTTTTGCTAGTGAAAAGGTTTTTTGAGCAATAGCGATCGTTTTCTGCATAAGAAGTTTTTAAAGCCAAAAATGTGTCATTTATATTCTGACAGACTTCAGACCCTTTTTGAATCCATAATTCAACATCCTCCTTAGACAAATCAGCCCATAGTCCGGCATCACTCTGTCTATTAATTTGAGCACTCAGATCATTTAAAGTTATTGCAATTATTGGAGATGATTTACAACAAGCTAGAGTTGATGTTTCAGTGATTGCTGACAAATTATTTGTTTCCAATCCAGTAGCATTTTCATTTACTTTAATGAAAAACTGATCAAGCTTTGGTAATTTTTTGACTTCCTCATATTTTTTAGCTTTTTTCTTAGGTTTTTTGAGCTCCTCTTTTTTAGTTTTTTCTAAAATAAAGGAAAAAGTCAAATATTCTTATATTTCTTTGCTGAAATGAATGAAATAATGCACTAATTAAATTCTTACATTAATTTATTGAACTGTACTATACTTAAAAAATCATTTTAAATCTAAGTTTCTTGTTTATTCTGTAAAAATAGAATTCAAATTTCAACTTATTAAGTTGAAATCTGATTTCTATTTGAAAATTTGATTATACCCTACATTATAATTTCACAAATTATGAATAAACAAGGAAGGGATGAATAAACAAGGAATAAACAAGTGTATCTTTTCACTAAAAAATTACTAAAGTAATTTTTAAGAGATGGCGCCCGTAGAAAAAACATGTTTTTCAAGTTAATAATTTGAAATTACCCAGTCGGCATATCTAGTATTGTAAATACTCGAAGTATTGATCACGTATAATATACCGCCATAGATACCAGAAAAATACGCATTTAGTTTTATGTTTCGAATTCGAGTTCAATACCACTTATTTATCAAAAATACGTATTTATAATATTTGATCAAAATCGGATATGATACCCCTATAACATTTTTAGGTTACATTACGTATTGTAACGTAAACGAGATTCGTTACGTTACGTGCAAAATGTCCGTTATTTTTACGTAACCGAGACGTAAGATTTTACGTAACGACACGTAACATTGTTACGTAACAATACGTGCAAAATGTCCTTTATTTTTACGTAACCGAGACGTAATATTTTACGTAACAATACATAACATGGTAACGTAACGTTACGTGCAAAAATGTAATTTTTACGTAACCGAGATTTTACGTATAATGTATTAATATGTAACATTTAGACCTAATAAGGTGTGATCATGGTCACCGACGGCGACTTTCAATTTGCGACATTTTGAATTATTGAATGCGATTGCATAATTAATTAATGGTTTACATTTTCGTCCCAGCTTACACTTTTAGCCGAAACAGTTTAGACTAAGCAACAGAAACCTTCGCCTACAGTGTAAGGGGTAAACAGATACTCTTACAACAAAAGCAATCACACTAAAACTTGAAACAGCAATCATCAATACTAATAAAAATTCTTATATTACTTGATTGTAACAAAAGCTTACCCAAATACACTTAATATAAAGCGCGATATTGAAGAGATTGTCAAAATTGACATTATAAACACATTTTTGATTGTGGGGTAATAAAAACAAAAGAAATGTTGCTTAGTATATATGTCCGTATACATACATATATATATATATATATATATATATATATATATATATATATATATATATATATATATATATATATATATATATATATAAATATATATATATATATATATATATATATAAAATAAGCATTAAATCATCATATACGGTATCATTGTAATATCATATTGTAAAGGGGCTCTATGAAAAGATTGTGGTGACACCAGTCATCCGTATCTTCTTTGAGCCCCTGTCTGTTTTTGTTTAGACTTGTTTCGGCAGAGTATATTGATCAAAGGATTACCAAAACGGAAGATCTGTTTAGACTTGTTTTGGCAGAGTATATTGATCAAAGGATTACCAAAACGGAAGACTGTTTTAACACCGACTTTACGAAACTCTCTTCTTAGAACAAGACTTAATTTTGGAACCCATGGTAAAATAACAAGATTTTCGGTATCAATTTTTTGAGAACAAGATTTATTTGTGGAGTATTTATAATTTTTAGCAATATCTGAATACTGTTTATATGAATGTCCATTTTCAGTTAAAACCTTAATAAGAAAATTAATTTCAACTTGAATATTATGTTCTGAATAAATTTTGAATGCTCGAGCTAAAAAACCTTTAAAAATACTAACTGCGATATTCGGTGAAATACATGATTTTGGTTTTATAAGTACGTTTGTAATTGCATTTTCACGGTGTATGGAAAACTCATATTTGTGAAGGGAGTGATTGGTTGAAATACAAATATCTAAATAATTTAATTGGTGTTGATTATTTTCGTATTTGCATGTATATTGGATTGATTTATCTTGTGAATTTAAAAGTGTTAAAAAAAAATTTCCATTCATCAATATTAGTAAATCGAGCATGGCTAACATCAACGTAACGTTTATAAGACTTTGGTGCAATATTGGCATTTAAAGCCTGTTGAATAGCATTAGATTCAATATGTTATAGATATGCTTCTGACAAGACGACCATTATGGATAGACCTATTGGACCGGAGTTTTTTAGAATATATATTTTGTCTTCCCATAAAAAATAACACTTACTAATGCAGAGATCAATTAGTTTATGAATATCTACTAAAGATAATTTAGTTCGTTGTATTAGATCGTCTCTATCTTTGTTTAGCATATCAATAATTGTAACAGTTACTTTATCAAGTGGCACTGATGGGCATAAATTAATAACATCAAATGACACTTGAACTTCGTCATTAATAAACCATTCTTTTGCTGTTGATACAAACAAAAATGAACTTTGAACACGGCATTCATTTTTATTTAAAGTTGGTTGTATTATCTCAACAAGATGTTGCGAAAGTTTATGAGGTGGTGTGTCGATTGTCGAAACTATTATTCGCATTGGATAACCTTTTTCACTTTTATGTGCTTTAATACAACCGTACAAACGGGGCGGAATTGCATCTGAAGGATATATTTTACCATATGTTTTTTTATCTAGTTTTTTTATCTTTTTTTAATTTACTAAGGGTACGTTGAAAGAGATTTAGGAACTTCTGAGTTGGATCAACTGTAGATATTGCGCAATTGCCAAGTTGTTCCTTTATTTTTTGAATTGCATATTCTGAATTTAAAATGGCAAATCCATTACCTTTATCAAATGGATATAATTTTATGTTGGTTGAATTTTTTAGTTCATTGATAGCTAGACGTTGATTTGAATGATTAAAAAATAAATTTGTATCATCAGCATACATAATTGAAGATATTTTTTGGGAAGCTTTATGCATATCGTTAATATATATTAAAAACAATAATGGACCAAGGATTGAACTCTGAGAAACTCCACACGTAATATCAGGGCTCCTGACTTTTCTAGTAATACAAATTGCTTTCTGTTAGACAAATAGCTTTGAATCCACTTAAATGTTGAGCCTATTATGCCGTAATATTTTAGCTTGGAAAGTAAAATACTGTGATCAACTGTATCAAAGGCCTTGGAGAGATCAATAAAAACTCCTAATACCAGCTCATCACTATCAAACGACTTATACATTTTGTCAGCAAGTTTAATAATAGCATGTTCAGTAGAGCAAATGCTTTGAAATCCAAACTGATTTTTGTATTATAAATTACTTAATGTAAAGTACTTATTAACTTTATTATAATGTACTCTCTCATATGCTTTTGAAAAAACTGGAAGATAAGAAATAGGTCGGTAGTTAGAAACATTATTGCAATCACCTTTTTTGAGAATGGCAATAATTTTGGCTAATTTAAGTTTGTCAGGGAATATACTATTTTCAAATGAAGATGATATTAAATAAAATAATGGTTTACTAATGCTGTCTGCATAACATAAATAGCTACATTACTGGATATTAAATAAAATAATGGTTTACCAATGCTGTATGTATAACATAAATAGCTACTATATTGGAAATATCATCACATCCCCATGACTTGTTGTGTTTAAGTTTAATAATTGCTTTATTAAATTCAAGTTTAGTTATCTTTTCATTATTTATACTAGTGTTGGGTTTTTCTCCCAAAAAATTATTATATGTTTTATTTGGTTGCGCAATATAAGAAGCAAGATAGGGGCCTACATTAACAAAATATTTGTTAAATTCTTGACATACATTTGTTTCACTTGTTATAATTTTTTTTATCGGAAATTAATTTTTGTGGTAAGCAAGAATGCTTCTTTTTTTCTCTTCCTGTTAGTTGGTTTATAACAGCCCAAGTCCTTTTTATGTCGAATTTATTCTTATCAAGCTGATTGGAAAAATATCTTATTTTTACTTCTTTTATATTATGTTGAAAAAACTTTTTATAACTTTTGAAGATTTTTTCATCATCTATATTTTTTTGATTTCAAAAATTATACGTAAAGTTTTTGTTTTCTTTTTGATGCTTTTATTAAAGTTATTGTCATCCATGGATTCTTATATCTTTTGTTTTTTATTTCTGTAGTTATTTTTGGGCATATATTATCAAAGATATTTTGAAATGTGCATGAGAAATTATCAAACGCAATATTAGGATCTGTTGATGAATAAAGTTATCCCAACGTTCTATTTGCAATTTGTTTTTAAAATTATTCAGGTTTTTTATGGAAAGATTTCTTTGTCACAAACCATTTTTTTATTGTCAATATTAGATAGTACTTCGTGTGCTATATTGAAAACCGGAAAATGATAGAAAAGTCCGCAACAAAAAGGCCTAATTCAAATTTAGTATTTAGGAAACTGTTTGTTAAAGTATTGTCAATCACAGAAAATGATTGGTTAGTAATGCGTGTGGGCTTAAATATGGTGGCTATTATATTAAACTTAAATAGTAAATTGAAAAAGTTTTTTATGTTTGCAAACTTTTCATAACATAATGCGTCCATATTTGTATCTCCGGCGAAGAAAACATGCTTATTTTGTTTTGAGAGATAAAATTTCTTAAGATATTAAGGAAGTTAACATGTTTACCACATGGCGGTCGATAAAATGAGGAGATTAAAATCGATTTACCAGAAGTATTTAACACTTCAATGCACAAAGTTTCAAATGTTTGTTTTTGAAAATGTGTTGTTTTTTTTAATTCAAATTATTCAAGAATATACTGCAACGCAACCTCTCTTGCTGATTACACGTGGTTGACTTATTATTTTATATAAACCTAAATTGTATAGGGAATTTTCGGACATGGGTGATTTTGCATCTTCCCAAGTTTCTGATATACATATTACGTCAAAAAGATAGTTTAAAGAATAATAAAAATGTTTAAACGATTCAAAATTTTTGTTCGTTGACATCATAGAATGTTTAAATCTTTAAGTTTTTCTCTCTTTAATTCTTTTGGTTTATAATATTCATTATTTAAGCAGTTAATATCTATTTCAATCAAAAAATTATAATCATTTTTGTTATATTACAAAATTAGGTGATATTAATTTTGTTAAATTAGCTTCATTGTTATGCATTGTTTTAGATATATTTATTATTAATATAATTAAACTAATAAAAACCTTAATTTAGTACTTAATAAAACTTTTAAAACGTAAATAAATAAATTACTTGCTTACAACACCATCGTTCTCATTTTTCATTTCTCTTACCTCTAATCGATTATATGACTTTCACGTATTTTCCGTTACCACGATGTATTTTTCCTTGGACAAATAGCTCTTTACCAATTCGCATTGTTTCATCGCTAAAGTCTTCGTTAATAAATAAATTCTTTCCCTTGAGTTTAAGAGCGTTAGATAAGATGTTTTCACCGAGCAATAACTCTAACCTCGCGATTTTTAATAAAATTTATTCGAATCGAAGATATTGACAGAAAAGTTTAGTTTGTTAAATTATATTTGATGCAAAAGTATTTATTTTTCGAACGTTTTAAGTTTTAAATTTTAATTGATATTTTTATTTTTAATAAGAGTTATTAATAAATAGAGTTTAAGCAAAGTTTAACCGAATCAAAGATATCAGTGAAAATGTTTAGTTATGCTTAACTATACTTCGCGCAAAGCTATGTTATTTTCGAACGTTTCAAAAAACAAAGTTTCGAACTTTTATTGAAGTAATGGATATTTTGTTATTTATATGCACTTATATGGAATTAAAAAAAAAAAGTCCTTGTTAAGCTAAGTTTTTTTTCTCCAAAAAGACCCCAAAAAACAGCACAAGTTAGCGAATCCGTAGCTGGGTACGACTTAAGTAGATTATTTTATAGCAAGTTGATAGAAGAAGTTTAAGGGGCATTGAAAATCCATCCGGCTTATCTAGGGTCCGAGTTACTGAACTTTTGTTTATTATATTTGATTTTAAATGGATATTCTGTTTATCCCATTTCTCGATTTTTTCACAGACTTCTTTTCTTGTGATGTATTAAGATGTACCATGATTACGTCTAAAAAACCATTTTACAAAAAAATACACAACAGATGCAAGTAGTATAAAAATGTATAGACGAAGAAAAAAATTCAGTTAATTTCTAATTTAAAGGGAAAGGAAGCAAGGGAATTAATTTCCCTTTCTTTAATAAAATAATAATTTCATGATCTCATGACGTACAGTATTGGACAAAACATTTGCAACCAACATCGAACAATGCTAAAAAGTGTTCCTAATTTTACATGTCTGAAAAACGAAACGAACTATACTATCACAGCAAACAGTTCAGGAGTCTGGAGTTATAGCATGCCATGACATGAGCAATCAGCTGACGGGTGACAGCACACAGGCAGAATTTCGTTGACAAGTGCCATTTTGCAGCGGACAAAACAAGTGCAACTTTTTTGGTTTGTTCATTTTCTTAAGTCTGGTCCGTGTCAACGTCACGGAAGTTTTTTAATAATTAAAGGAAGTATCCAGAAGCATGCAGAAGCCTCCAGAAGAAGCATCCAGAGGTATCCAAAAACATTCAGAAACATCCAGAAGCTTCCAGAATCATCAAAAAGAAGCATCTAGAATCTTCCAGAACAGGTTCACACAGATTCATTTTACTATATAAGAGACATTTAAATCGACATGTAATTCAGTCAGTATATGGAAGTCAATCAGTCAGTATTATCAAGACAGTTTATCGAAGTGAGTTTTATCAAAGTGTTTTATTAAAGAACAGATCCGTCAAGGAGGATCCCTGGATATCATCAGTCGAGATACAAAAGCAATTAGAGCTGCCTGTATCGGACCGAACAATCAGACGACGTGCTGTTGAAGCCGGATTGTTTTCTCGACGCCCTGCAAAGAAACCGCTGATTTCACTAAAAAACCAGAAGAAAAGACTCCTGTTTGCTACATCTCATATTGACTGGAATGTGTAGAAATGGAAAACTGTCCTGTTCAGTGATGAATCGAAGTTCAACATCATTGGGAGCGATGGTATTTGCCGTGTACGTCGACCGGCCGGAAAACGCCTCGATTTACGTTACTGCCATAAGACCGTGAAGCATGGTGCAGGCAATGTAATGGTCTGGGCTGTTTTTCTGCTAACAGTCTAGGTCCAATACATCGAAACGATAGAATAATGGACCGTTTCATGTATAAAAATATCCTGAAAGATGTTATGTTACCTCATGCTGAATGGAATATGCCAATAAAATGGGTTTTTCAGCAAGACATCGATCCGAAACACACTGCAAAAGTAGTCAAGCAGTGGTTTCAAGACAACCACCTATCGGTGATGGATTGGTCACCTCAATCTCCGGATCTCAACCCTATCGAGAACCTGTGGGAGATCGTCAACCGCAGAATTAATTGTGAAGGTGTTCGTAATAAGGATCAACTATTTGAACAAATCCAAAAAGCCTGGGCAGCGATTCCACAAAGTTTCATTGATCACCTGATCGAATCTATGCCTCGAAGATGCAAGGCTGTGATCGACAACAAAGGATTCGCCACGAAATATTGATAGCGAAATACAGCTTGGTCAACATTTTGTCGAGTTGCACTTGTTTTGTCCAGAAGGAAATCAACTTTTTTTAATACTTTTGAATAATTTATTAATTTTCGTGTACAAATAATGAACTTTGTGATGAATAAAACTTGAAGAACTTTGTCTCTAAACAATTACATAGTTATTTCTAGGGTTCATTATCGAAATTGCAAATTTCGAAAATTTTCGATTA
The DNA here is from genome assembly GCF_038396675.1 of Hydra vulgaris. NCBI lineage: Eukaryota > Metazoa > Cnidaria > Hydrozoa > Anthoathecata > Hydridae > Hydra > Hydra vulgaris. The sequence continues at coordinate 28,923,872 of NC_088925.1, read as the reverse complement.
AAACGGTATCGAAATACTTTTTTTTTTTCGAAATCTATAAAAACTTATGAAAATAATCGAACTAGTCAAATTAATTTCGGAAATAAAAAAGGAATTTCGAAATGTTAAATTAATTTCGAAATAAAAAATTGAACTTCGAAAAGTGAAATTAATTTCGAAATAAAAAACAGAATTTCCAAAAGTGAAATTAACTTCGAAAAAAAAAAGTGTATTTCGAAAACTGAAATTAATTTCGAAAGAAAAATCAGAATTTCGAAAAGTGAAATTAACTTCGAAAAAAAAAAGTGTATTTCGAAAACTGAAATTAATTTCGAAAGAAAAATCAGAATTTCGAAATGTGAAATTAACTTCGATAAAAAAAAGTGGATTTCGAAAAGTGAAACTAATTTCGAAAGAAAAAAAAGAATTTCGAAATGTGAAATTAACTTCGAAAAAAAAAAGTGGATTTCGAAAAGTGAAATTAATTTCGAAAAAAACAAAACAATATTTGATAACCTAAATTAATTTCGAAAATAAAATTAGATTTTGAAAAGTTTATTTAATTTCAGGAAGAAAAAAAAAAAGAATTTTGGAAAGTTAAATTTATATATATATATATATATATAAATATATGTATATAAATATATGTATATAAATATATATATATAAATATATATATAAATATATATATAAATATATATATATATATATATATATATATATATATATATATATATATATATATATATATATATATATATATGTATATATATATCTATATAAATATATATATATATATATATATATATATATATATATATATATATATATATATATATATATATATATATATATATATATATATATATATATATATATACAGAGCCGGAACCAGCTTTTTTTGGTCTTTGAGATAGCTAACTTCCAAACATGAAGCAAACGCCAAACAATTATATGTTTATACTTATATTAAATAAGGGTGCTTTGCAAAAAATTGCGATTATTGGAGGCTGGGAACAAATAAGCCCCAAAATTTGTGGCCCCACCTGCCCCAAACGTGAGAGCAACAAGTTGAAGAAATATTTTTTGTACTATTCTCAACTAGATATACATTCATTGACAAATTTTAAGTTTCATAGTATTATCTTTCAGCGTTCAAAAATAATGACTATATAAACTTTACAATCCCCTCAATTTGAGGGGGGTTCTGACTTTATATGGTCATAATTTTTGAAAGCTAAAATATTTTACTATGAAATTTAAAATTTATTGATTAATATAAGTCTAGTTACAAATAGTACAAAAAATATTTCATCAATTTGTTGCTCTCACGTTTGGGACAGGGGGGGCACAAGTTTTGGGGCTTTTTAGTTTCCAGCCTCCAATCATCGCAATTTTTTTTGCAAAACATCCTTATTTGACATAAGTATAAATTTATAAATGTTTGGAGCTTGCTCCATGTCTGGAAGTTAGCTATCTCAAAGACCAAAAAAAGCTGGTTCCGGCTCTGATATATATATATATATATATATATATATATATATATATATATATATATATATATATATATATATATATATATATATATATATATATATATATATATATATATATATATGTATATATACATATATACATATATATATATATATATATATATATATATATATATATATATATATATATGTATATTAATATGTATATATACATATATATATATATATATATATGTACATATATATATATATATATATATATATATATATATATATATTAATATGTATATATACATATACATATATATATATATATATATATATATATATATATATATATATATATATATATATATATATATATATATATATGTATATATATATATATATATATATATATATATATATATATATATATATATATATATATATATATATATATACATATATATATAGAGAGAGAGAGAGAAAGATATATATATATATATATATATATATATATATATATATATATATATATATGTATATATATATATATATATATATATATATATGTATACATATATATCTGTTATATCGAGAGATATATGTATATATAGTAAAATAATACCATTTTGGTAAATTTAATTTGGTGCCAGTATGCTTAGTATGTAATGAATCTGTTTTAGTGTGCAAAGAATATAATTTGAAAAGGCACCATTATTCCAAAAATCTAAAAACCTTACCCAGTTTCTTAACGAATTAGGGTAAAAAACAAATTTATAATTAGTTCGTTGGACAACAAGATTTTTTAAAAAGAGGCACTATCTTAACAGTAAATGCTACTGTTGCAAGCTATGAAATTAGTCTCTTTAGTTATTAATTCCAAACCATTCAGTGACCGGGAAGGATTACTTAAATTTAAAATTGTTCACACCCCTTCCCTCCTCAATGCATTTTTTGTGCATTTAGTCGGAAAAATTTACCCTTTTAAATAAGCCGGCAAATGTAGACCTTTTAGACCAGTCAGTCCTCAAATTTCAAAAAACAAGGACCTTTTTTTTTACTTAGCAAAAATTTTAATTGCACCCCACCACATGACACCTACTAGCACCTGACCTGGTGGCAGCTCAATGATTGAATGATGTTTTTTCCAGACAGGAAAAGAAAATAAAGACTGGAAAGAAAACAACTTGTCCTCAATTAATCTGTTTGTAAAAAAGCTCATCAGATAAACAAAAAAGAATACAAGTGTTTTAAGTTACTAAGAATTATAAGTGAAAACAAGTTTCAATTCAATTCGAACTCTTTTAACATTATTTGATAAAGAAATGTTTTTCATTATTTGTTTTCCTTAATAAAAACCAACTGCTTCAATAAGCTCGACGCCAGCCGGTTCCGTAGCTCCGTATCTATTAAACCGGTTGAACTAAATAAACATTCTGATGGTACCGATGTTGCTGGAACTGAAAATATTACCCGTGCAATTTGTGTCAAAACCGGGAACAATTTTTGATTAGCTTGGAAAAATTCGATGGCACTATTTTCGTAGCTCTGAAAGTATTGCAGACTGTAATCGTTTATCATGATTTATCTGTTACAAGTTCAATTAAGTTGATTGGCTTTCGTCTTTGGTTGTTAACGAAAGTGGTAGTATTTGCAAACGGTGGCGTTGACGATTGCTGAAATGTTTTTATGGTATTGTCAGTTGAGCTGTTTGATGAGTTTAAAGTGTTATTTAAACAATTTGTTTCAATTGTTATATCGATTTCTTCGGATTCTTTTAGATGCATTTCATAAAATGTTTTTATAAACATTTTTGCCTTTGTAATGCATTCATATCTATCGATATCATTTTTGATAAACTCAAATTTACGAAATTTGAAATCAAGAAAAGTAGCTGCTAAGAAAAAATCATTAGCAAAAACGTATTTAAAACGTCCTTTTAGAGACCTTAATAATTCCTTTTGAAAAGTCTTAACTAGTTCTGTAAAAATGGGTTGCGATTCAAGTATTCCATTTAGTAGAGAATACAATGTTGGAAACAGAAATGTTACTGTAACATATTTCTTTCCGCTAAAAAGTTTTGTTAGCTCTTTAATTGGGTGTAACAAATCACATAAATCCTCCAGCACCTTAAATTCATTAGCAGTGGGAAGATAGTCTTTTATATTTTGGTATTCAATGCTTATCATATCCAACGCAGTTTTATTAGTTAATATAGATTCAATCATATCGAATTGGCTATTCCAGCGAATAGCTATATCCTGTACTAACTTTATTTTAGTTTCATATCGAAGTGTTTCTTGAACTTCTCTTAACTTTTTTTGTAACATCTCCGAATGCTTAAATGAACCAACAATATGCCTACAGGATGAAATTACCTTGGCGATTTCCAATTTGCCTTCGTTAATTTTTTCAATTTCTTTAACTTCACTTTCTGTAATTTCTTTATTAATTAATTTTCCATTACCGTCGTAATCCTTTACTTCGTAACACTTTGAACCATTTTTTAATTTTTTTACTTTTATATCTCTCGTGTTTAAAAGATCGTTAACCACAAGATTCAAACGATGACCAGCACATGGAATCTTAAGAACATTATCATCAAATTTATTTACTGCAGAGAAAATGTTTGCACCTGAGTCAGTAACTAGTGCAAAAATCTTAGTACTGATTGACCATTCACTGAAGATTTCGTTTAACGTATTAAATAAATATTCAGCTGTTTTCACTTCAGACATAAACCTAAGATCCAGGTTTCGGTCAACCAGAATCATATTTTTGTCAATAAAATGACAAGTCACACCGAGGTAGCTGTTTTTACTCAATGATGACCAAACATCACAAGTAATTGTAATGAAATGACATCCCTTCAATTCTAGCATTAAAATTGATCTTAGATTGTCCGTAATTGATGGAATTAATTTTTTGCTCACCGTATTTATGCATGGCATTTTGTAGCTTTTGTTTAACTCACTAACTAAATTTACAAAATCTGGATGACGTACTATCGAAATCGGCTGATCAGTACCAACAATAAAGTTTATCAACAACTTGTTTAATTTTTTATGACCAGTCTCTTCAAAACTATTTTCATTACCGCTCTCAATATCGGATATATCGTCATCGTTGAGTAAAATTGTTGATTTTTTAGATATTTTTGAATTAATGCAATGATCAATTGATAAATGGGATTGCATTGAACTGGTCGAACTGTTGTAAGGTAGAATCTTATAACATATATTGCATTTTGTTTGATTCTTTTGGTCTTTTTCAAAATATGTCCAAACGAAGCTTCGTTTTCTTATTCCTTTCTTAATAACGGATTTATTTGTTTTTGACATGTTTATTCAAACTAAAAAGCAAGTAGTTTTTTTACTCGTACGCATACAACAAATATTAATAAATTAGTATCTTATGTTATTAGTAAATGTGTAACACATGTTACTTCACTTAGGTTGCCGAGCGATTAAGGAGATTATTATAACTTTAGTTACATTTTAGAGTTATGTAACAAAAAGATTGCTAAGGTATAAATATAATTGTTTGAAATCGTTGTAAATCTCATCTAAATAATCACTAGAGAGTAATTAGCCGTTTACGTTGCAACAATGATTTCATAACTTGCGTTAGAGGCCCTTAGGGAATTGCACGTTATAACTTTTAAACATCGTAATTATATCATTTAGGAAAAGCGCACGAACTTTTATGTAAATTCTAAATCTAAAGTTTTAAACTTACGTTATGCAAATTTAAAATTAAAAAGTGTTTAAACTAGTGTTGCTATCGACTTTGACTAAATCGATTAAAAGTCTACTAGTCGAAATTAGTCGACTTTGAAAAATCTAATAGCGGATCTAATCGACTTTGGATTATCTACTAATCGACTAAAAGTCGATTTAGTCGAATAATAGTACTTTTACATGCATTTCTAATATCTTTTTATTTGATTGAACATTATAAATTTTTTTAATTTCATTTTGTTTATCAAAAGCAAATATGACTGTTGAATAGAATGTAATTTTTTCAGAGCCGGAATATAGTATTTGCCCCCCTTCCTTTCATATTAAATTAAAAAATTAAAATATAGTATCTCCCTCCATCCCAACAACTTCTCTCCTAATCCAGCACTAAGTTTTTTGTTTACTCTCTTGAAGTTCTATTAAGGGTTTGAGGATTTCAGCAACTTCCAAAAAAATTACTTTTAGTTACCGGTACCGGTATCTGCGGTCACTTGAGAACAACTAAAAGTACTCAAGAGTAACTTATAATACACTGAAAGTAGCTTCACAACATCTTAGGTAATTATGTATGGTAACTAGAATTAAATACCGCCTAAGTTAACAATTCGTAATGTTAACAGTCAGTAACTTGCCGAACCTTAGTTCTGACATAGTATCTAAAAAATAATATACAAACAACCAGGCCTGAAAAGAAGTTGGGAAAGATTCATTGGGTGTGTGTTTGTAAAAATATTATTATTTTCATCTTACACTATTTTTGTATACTCTTTCTTTATTTTTACTATATTAACATTTTATTTATATTATTTTTTCATTTCTTCAGTATTTTTATAAATAATAAATAATCAAAATTACAAATTTCTTTTTTCGATATCCCAATTAATTTAAATCCAAAATATTGTCAGTTAGCTTCTGTATTTCTGGGTTTACGACTGATCATTTAACGAAGGCTCGCCAAAAAATGGTTTTTCCGCATGATTTTCGGCAACTGCCTTTTTATAGTCCAAAGATTTCTTCTGACGGCCCTGCATTATTAAACAACTTCATAACATATGACAATAATTATCATATTAAAAAACTTTATAGTTATGTGTTTTTGTTTTTGTTTTTTTTTTAGCAGTCTTTGCATGTGATTATTAAAAAAGATTTTCATACAATATCGATACTATATACAGTGCTGATCCGTTCCGTTCTTTAACTAGGGCTCTAAAGATAATTAAATTGTGAGACCCTTCATATCTAAATAGTTTGTTTTAAAACTTATATTTATTTTTATTTTACTATTTTAGATTTATATTTGTTTTAAATTTATCAAGAAATCAAAAGGACTTTTCCACAATATTAAATCATTTAGACCTAGCAAAATTTATCCTGCGTGGCGTTCATATTGTTTTGTTTCATTAATATTTAAGTTGTATAATTTAAAAACATATAAAACAGACGTAAATTACTTGATTTCTTTTATTACTCCCCCCCCCCCTCACATTTCGACTAAATCGGCTTTTATTCGACTTAGTCGATTTCAAAAAAGTGTTATTCGTTCAAACTATAATTTCAACAATTTTAATATAAGTTCAAAAGTCGACTTTGGTTGACTTTTGAAAATATATTAGTCGACAGTCGAACTTTTTAATAACATCACTATAGTGATGTTATTAGTGCTAGTTGTTATTAGTGCTGTTATTAGTGTAACTAGTGCACTAGTTTAAATATAGTTTAACCAAATATAGTTTTGAATTTTATTTTGAATTAGAAGTTCAAATTTTTTTTATTCAATATTGAATGAATATGCTTTTAAGCATCTTTTTTCAATAATTAATAAGTAAAAACATGAATAAATGAATAAGTAAAAATTTAAAAAATTATACGTTTACAATTTAAATTTACAATTTAAATTGTAAACAAAACCACTTAAGTAGCTTTTGCTATAGGTAGGTTTTATTAATTTTGAGAGAGCTAATATTTTATATAAAACATTTCACCATGTAGATGTAAGGGGTCATTTTCAAGTTATGTCACGCAAAAAACTTTTCAGATCCCCCTCCTACCTTTTTCACAAAATGTCACAAAATATCAACCCCCTATCTTATCCTGAGGTTTCTAATCCCTGCAAAAGAACCGTTGGGGTTCTAATCTAATCCCTGCAAAAACATTTCGAAGCAAATTTTAGAATTTCGAAAGTGAAAAATTGTTTCGCTATAATTTTTAGAATTTCGAAATCTCAAACATATTTCGAAGCAAATTTTAGAATTCCGAAAGTTAAAAATTGTTTCGATGTTATTTTTAGAACTTCGAAATCGAAAAATTATTTCGAAGCAAATTTTAGAATTTCGAAGGTGAAAAATTGTTTCGGTAATATTTTCAGAGTTTCGAAATTGCAAAAATATTTCGAAACAAATTTTACAACTTCGAAAGTGAAAAATTGTTTCGGTAATATTTTCAGAATTTCGAAATCGCAAAATTATTTCGAAAGAAATTTTACAACTTCGAAAGTGAAAAATTGTTTCGGTAATATTTTCAGAATTTCGAAATCAAAATAATATTTCGAAGCAAATTTTACAATTTCGAAATGAAAAAATCGTTTCGATACAAAATTAATTAGTTTGAAATTATTTCGAACTTACCGAAACAACAATAAAGTTTCGAAAACTTTTTTTTTTATCGAAAATTCAACATTTGCTTTCGTGAACAACCTTAGTTATTTCTCTAAATTGAAAAAATGCAACACTTTTATATAAAGAAACTAAATTAGCATTATTTGGTTGCACTCGTTTTGTCCGATACTGTATATTATTTAGAAATAAAAAAACGTGCAGATGAAATCATATTTGTGAAACGTCAAGTCGTTGTCAAAACAACTTGACGCTTCACTAACATGATTTTAAAGAAAATAATTTGTTTTAAAGTATAAAAGCGAAATATTTAAATTGCAAAGCATATATAAATTTAAATTAAAAAAATATATCTAAATACATTAATTTAAAAAAAAAAGTTATATTTGTTTTCAAACTTACATATTATATTGATTTATATTTTTATTATTTAGATTCTTTAAATACAGTTTATAAAACTTTTTTTATTGATTTCAATATAAATATTTCATTATATGTATAAAACTAAAATATTTCTTTATAACAATTTGCCCAAAAACCAGACAGCTTCAAAATTTGCGCGTAATATTTAAATTTCTTTGCGCGTAATATTTGCATTACCTAAAGTTAATATTATATTGTATATTATAAATGATAGCAAACCATTTAGAAGATTTTCGTTTCAAATGACAACAAACAAATTTTAAATGTAATTTCCTATAAACTATTTTAATACAGATCGATAATTCTTTATCTTATTAACTAAATTATCTAATTCCAACCCTTCTACAATGTACCCATCACACAATCCAACCTGCCCTGGTTTTGTAGTAACTTTTGCATACAGTTTACCCGAATCAAACAACTCTTTAATATGTATGTAGGTGGAATCACTTAAGCTCAGCTTTTCAATATTAATTTTATCTTTTAAAGGGTTGACATCTACAATAACATACGTGTGCAATGTTATAACTTTCTCTTCATAAGCTTGAGTACAATGAGCAATATCTACAAGTTGCAGTTCCTCAGGATCTATATTTTGAGATGTTAAACTATATTTACCACTCTTCACTGTGACAGCTTTCCACTTTTTAAATCCTCCGTAAGCCTTTCTTACTTCGGTAATATTTTCTGTGCCAAGCTTTGTGTTAGCTGGAGCCCTATTTCTCCTCCACTCTGAACGAAGTCTCTCAAGGTTAGATGTAGTGTTGAATAACCTTTTTGTGAAATAACAATTCAAGCAGTTTAAAATTCTTGCATAATTAATACTATTTGCCATTTGAATTCTTCAAACCTAATTTAAAAAATACAAACAATAAAAAAGTTTTAAGAAACTTTTCCAACCCATTACAATTTTTATAAAGTTTATATTTAACATAATTATATTTTATATTTTTCTCTACATATAAAATAATTATTTCATATACAAAATATGACAGATTCAATAAAATATATAATATAAAATATTATGTATTCTGATGAATTAAACATCATCTTCAATATGAATTCAACAAATAACTTCAAACTCGATATAACATTAAAAATAATTTGAAGATATTTTTGATAGTAAATTTAATATAAAGGTAATGGCATACAAAAAAAAAATCTAAATTAAACTAAAAAAAGGTTTACTAACCTAAAATTAGGCTTGAAAATAGTTAAAAAATTTAAGTTTGAGTAAATAAATTTAGCAACAAACCGATTTTCGTCACAGTTAATGGTCTCACAAAAAAAAAAAGAAAAAATATTTCCACAAAGTTAAAGATTTAGACATCTAATATTACATATTCTCGCACAATATCAGCTTTTATAAAAATTTTAATAATTCCTTATTAAAATTCTAATAAAAACCACATTGAACGAAATTACGTTAATGATAACATTACAACCAACAGTATTTTTATAGTATATATTATCAAAATTACAAAAAAATAAAATCAAATTATTATATTAAACATTATTTAAAATTATCTTTAATCATATATTCAAATAATATAAATTCAAAATCAACATATATCACATATTTATATATAATACATTTAAAATCACTATATGTAATATATTACCTTACATTATATAATTAAAATAGTTTCCTTCCGTATAATATTTCAAACATTAAAAAGCAAAACAATTAAAATAATTAGCAGTAAAAATAAAAGTTGAAAATTACTTTGAAAAAAATTTCATAGGACATTTTCATAGAATCGGTTACTTTTAATTGCTTATAACGTAACAAAATTTCATAGAATATTTTCATAGAATTGGTTAATTTTAATTCCTCAAAACGTTACAAAATCATTAAAATCAAATGTATAGTAAATTTAATGTAAACACAGAAAGATTTGACTCTAAAGGTTACCATACCAACAAGTTAACCTATGTTATTCCAATTATTACTATAACTTCTCAAAGAAGGAATAATTACAACCAGATAGATAATTAAAAAGATTATCCATATAGCATGGAGAAAAATCCCACAACCCAAAGAAGCATAGCCAAATTTTCTTGCAGATTCAGAAGCCATTCGAGCCCGCATTGTATCTCCTTGCCCAATAGCAGTGTTGACCTAAATATAGTCGTGTTTAAAATAAAAGTACAAAATTTAAAATAAAAATAAACTTCAAATAAAATATTGTTCTTAAATTTTTCTTATTTTAACAAAAAAGTAGGATTAACCTCCATGGACTTTATTATCGAAACAATGCCCAGTGGCCAACAGCAAAACAAACAAGTTAACCATGCAAGTGCACTGTGATTATCTGGAGGTGGTCCTGTATAAATCGCATTTGTTATAATCCCTGGTTGTTGTGTCATAAGAATGGTAGTCTGATTTGGCTAAAAAGATGGCATTGTATAATAGCGTATCATATTTTTAATAAATATAAAATTTCAAAAAATAAATAATAATAATTTGGGAAGTAATAAAATTTTTGGTGGTAAAAATGAACAAGAAAATTGCAATATTTTGAGTTAATAATGTTAAAATGAAACACTGTTTTCATTCTATCAAAGGATAAAAAACTAAATGTTTAAAACGCTTGGTTTAAATAACTTAACAGAAAAAATAATTATATAAAATAAACAAATTCATTTCAGGCTATAGGAAAAAATAGTTTTGCAGTACTTATCAGCAGGGTTGGGGTCAAATAGTATTTGATTAAGAAATTGCATTTTTTTTAAATATTTGTATTTAATGAAAATGTATTTATAATTCCATAAACTATATTGACTGGCATTTTTTGTGTTTGGAAAAACCAAGATATTTGTTGTTAACCTTGTTGTAACAAATAATCTTTTTCATTTTTAACAAAACATTTTGAAAATTTTTCACAATTTTCTTTTGACAATTTATATTCCTTAAAAGAAAAAAATAAATATAATTTAAGAAATGATAATTTCCTTCTTCAACCAGTTTTCAAAACCAATTTATGCAAGTATTGCATTTATTTTCGAGGGGCGTTTTTATGGAACAGTATAATAATTTTGAAACATTTTGATTTTTCTCACAACTGGAACTTTTTCGCATTTAAAAGGAAATTAAAAAATATCATTCTCTCTATTGAAAATATACTTATATATTTTTAAATTTAGTTGTTTTGGTTTATTTATAATGTTTTTACAAATTCTTATATAAAAAATATTTATTTGTATATTTAAATTTTGTTTTATTAATTTTATTTTTGTGTATCATATTAATTTAATTTATACATTTTATACCTATCAAGTCTTGTATTTTAAGTATTTATATAAAACATTAATTTTTGCTTACAACTTTCGTTTTATAAAATACTAAATAAAAGACTTTCATTCTTCTATTTAGTATAAGGTCAGTTCATTATATTTCAACCAATTTAAAGCAAACATTGTGGGACACCATTTCTAATTTTTACATATTATTATGTGTATAACGGGGTCGTCCATAAATTGTCATGCTTTAGGAGAGGGGGTTATTAACTGCAACTACAGTCTGGAATAAATGGAAAAAATATAAGCAGCTTGTTGCAGTTTAAAATACAAATATATCTAAAAGTTAGGGCTGTTGAAAATTGTAATAATTTCTACCAAGGAACTCTTCAAAAAAATGGGTCGCTACCTGTGTAACTGTTAAAAAATACTTTTTGTATAAGTTGTTCTTATAAACCACATAACCCTACTATCAATCAATAAAGTGCATTCTGATGGCACTGAAGTCACATATATGCATTAAGGCTATGACATTTTTTTCAACCCCATGCTCCTATACTGTAGTTTGATGAACTTTTACCTAAAAAGCACAAAATGAACTATTATTTGCATCTTTTGAAAAAAATTCACCTCGCCATTGAATAATCGATTGTGACATAAGTACTACTATGTATTCAAATGTATTTAGAATGTCATAGTCATGTAATAAAATAAATTTTCAATCCAACAATGACTCAGACCGTTGACCTTGCTCTTAGAAGATAGAAGTAATTGACGGTGCAATTCATCTTTATGTTTGCATGACGAATTCATTTCCTTCATTACTTTGATTGCACCCTCTGCGCATTGATTACTTCTGGGGATCTGTAGTATGGATGACTCTTGCTTCCAGTGTTTTTTTAAATAGCTTAAAGCCTTCTTGTATGGATTCAGTACTTCAGCCAAGTTAAAGTCATTTTCATTGTAAAGTTGGTCTGTAAACCAATGGTCTGCCCAGCCATACAATATAAACCAACATACTCTCTGCAGCTGTCCTTGTTGGCCAGGATAGCTAGCATAGCTCTGGAATTCCACCTCGCATTGCTGATGTTGTGTAATTTCTGAAACCTGATCAATGGAAAATGTCCCTTTCCATAAAAAAAAATCAAAACACTCTAGTGAGATGAAATAAAAATTTCATATCACCTCTCCAACCTGATGTTTCAAAAATTACTTCTATTCCGTTATCAAACTGTGTTTTCAGTTGTTCACACTCCTTCAATAGTTGAGATACAAATGAATATTCGATGTTCGGCAATTGTGTTTTACTTCCAAGTTCTTCATCCATCACCAAATGGAGAATTTTATCTAATACATGGTGTTGACAACTGATAAACTGAGGTTTGTTGATGCGTTTCTCTGTGAACATTTGTTGCGATGTTACAACAACACCATTCTTTTTTCCAATGTCAATGCTGGTGGTATTTGCGACAACCGTCTATATTGAATTCCATAGGTGAAATTCATAATTTTTAAAGACGACCACTTGATAATCAATTCCGTGGATGTCCTTGCCATCAAAGTGTAAGGACCAACTTTCTATATGCAACTTCTCAATCATTTTTTTTTTCAGCTTGATTGCCTCTTTGATTGTTAACTTGTAAATAGCTGATTGACATGGAGTTGGATGTCAATGCCTTCACGAGCCAATTGCTTGCATATGTTAGCAGCTTTGTTTGTTGATACTCTTGCGTAGGTCATCAAGTTGACTGCAATTTTGCTTTTATGTTGCTTTCTGCTTGGTGTAGGGGTAGTCTCATCTTCTTCATCATTTTCATGTTCACTGTCGTCATCCTCAGTCAGAATCACTAAAACCAGAATAGTAAGATGATGAGTTGGATAACCTATTAGAAAGTTTTTGTCTCTTAGAGGGATGGATTGTTCTTTACTGGCCGCTTGGCTTGTAGAGTATCCCATTGTTCCTTTGCTTTCCACTTGGAGATTGTACAATCGCTTGTCCATGAAAGATAACCATGTTCCATCCACTTAAGTAATATCAAAAATTTCATTAAAGGGTTCATAGCTTCCATGCTTGACACATTCATTAACATTTCAGTATTTTATCAAGCTTTGCTCATATAACTTGATCAGATACATGAGAAAAATTCAGTTTATTCTTCACAATTTGGTGACTTATTTGGAAATTTCCGCTATTCGCTCCTTTCTTCCTTTGATTTTTGGTTCAAGGAAATGGTAGCATCTTATAATTTACTTTTGGAGAGGCATTCTGCACTTTTCTTCCAGTGATTATTCTTCCATAGGGACCATTCTTCTTTTATGAGAGTCTTTAAATTATTGGTCCAGACATCCTTGTTCTTCTAAATGCTACTATTGCTAGGCTTGTACTTCACCATGTTTGCTTCTGTAATAACTATAAAATTAGATAAGCAGCTATATATACACAGTCTAAATTATTCTAGAATATATTCTAATATATTCTAAATTGTTCTAATATATTCTAAATTGTAATAATATATTCTAAATTGTAATAATATTCTAAATTGTTCCAGAATGTTCTAAATTGTTCCAGAATGTTCTAAAGTCATCTAAAATATTCTGGAATTTTCCAAGATGTTCTAAAGTTCTAAACACTTCTAATCTATACAAGTTTTAAATAATTTTCAGCAAAGCCACACGTATTAGTAGTAGCAGTAACAAGATTAAATAAATGAGGATTCTTAATTTTAATTGTGGGGTAACCTTTTTTTACAACCTAATGGAACTGAATATGTTTTCAATGTTTTCTAACAAAAGTTTATCAATTTATGACAGAGGAAATTATTTTTTTTTAAAAAGTCAACCCTAATATGCACATTTACTTTGCGCGCTAAAATAGCATAATAATATCTTCCAGGTTTTAAAAGAGTTTTGTTTGAAGAACAAATTAATAAACAAGTTGGAGGAGTTCTGATTTACATAAAGGAAAACACTGTACATAGGCTAATAATAACATACAAAGGGTATTAAAGAATCTTATAACAAAATATAAAAAAAAGCGAAAACTTGTTAAAAAATTTTATTATTAGGTTTGGTTTTTTACTTTAATTGGTCTTAGTCATATTATGGTCTTTGATAATTAAAGACCATAAAATATAATTATTTATTTATTATTCTTTTTTAATAAGATGAAAGTAAAAGCATGTTGTGTTTTTGTAATGTAAATATTTAGTGACTTTGGTGTAAGCAAGTATCTTCCAGCATATAAAAAAAGTCAAATTTACTGGTCATTAATGATACATAAACTTTTAAATAACATGTTGAGGTGGGAAATAATAAAAAGTTCCTTTATATAATTAGCGAGTTCCTTTGACAGCAGGAACATTCTCAAATCATTTAGCAACTGCTTTATGTGTATTAGCAGTTGTTTTGGTTTCAGATATAAATAAAAATCTAAAAATATTTAAATCAGTTAAGTCTGAAGAATTTTAAAAATGTATTTAGAAAAGTCTCGTACTATTTTATTAAAAAAAATATTTTAAAACTTGTTTAGGATTGACCTTTTATAACAAAAAAAAAAGAGGCCATTTTAACTATTTTTAATTAAAAGTCCATTGCAATATATTTATGATATATACAAAAAATCAAATATTTTAAAAAATACAACGCACTTAAATATAAAATACAAGTTAATTAAATGCTATAGAGCATTTCTGTGCGTGATTTTTTATTTTTCTTTGTTTTAGCAATTAGACGCTGGGACTTAAGGCAATTGTTCTTTAAGAAAATCATAATACTATTATGATTTTTTTAAAGAACAATTATAACAAAAATATTTTTATCATTTTGGCTTAATTTCATTTTTTCAAGCTTTTACCATAAGATTTGGATTTTGATTATATCTTAACTATATCATTAGACTTGGGTTTCTTCTATCTGTTTCTGGTAAAGTTCTGAAAGGTTGCATAATATCTAAAAGGATAGAACTTTATTTCCGGTTCCATGCGCACTTGTTTGAGCCAAAATCCTCTCAATATTTCAATATCTTGAACTTTTATCCCTGTCCTCTGAGAGTTCAAGATATCGAGAGTCAGCTGTACTTCCTTTTCAAACTTTTATAGGAAGTTCAACATTAAAGATTTTAAATTATGATTATACTATTATTATGGTCTCATCTTCTCTACTTCACATAACCATTGATGCCTGAAGCCACTGCCCTTTGTGTTATTGTGCCCCTTGTGTACTGAATTATTAGCAACTTAATCAGAAATTAAACTTAATTTTATTATAGGCGATTCACCTATAATAAAATAAAATTTAAAGAAATAATGCTTTCAGTTTAAAATTAATTTAAATATTTTAAAAGTATCACATATAAACAATAATGATGGTTAAATGCATGGTTTCCAACAATGCATTTATCCATTGATAGTTAAAAAATAAGATTATTTAAAAATGTTGGCATTTTTAGTGTGAACAAGTTTAAAATGTTTGCATTTTTAGATAGTTAAGTCTTATGGTCTTATATGCGGTTAACTTTATATCATAATAATTATTTAGAAAAATTAGTGTTAGAAAAATTTTCAAGCATTTCAAAATGGCTGAAAATTGGGTTTTTTGGTGAAGGGGTAATAATATACTTTTAGATATACTTGAGTTCTAAATTTCAACAAGCTGCTTATATTTTGCCTATTTATTGCCGACAGTAGTAGTTAATCAAAAAACTTACATGTAAAGACTTGTGGATGAATAAAAAAATACTGCATTTAACTTTATTTATACATACTTTAATGATTTTCAGTTTTTTTCAAGTTGAGGAAGTTATAACTTTTTTCCAATATGATACAAGTTAATAGAAACCACTTTTTTAAGGAGAGAACTTCAAAAAAAAAATCTAGAAAAAAGTACTTGTTAAAATTGAGAAAAAAGTTCTAAATTTTTTAAAATTTAACTCATCTACACACTGCACATAATAACATGTAAAAATCAGGAAAATCAGAGATGGTGTCCCACAGGATATTGGTTCTAATATAATGAATTGACCCTATATTATTTCATCAGTATTGTTTTATAATTGTTCATCATCGAATAATTTTAGTAATTCTTCTTCAATATCATCATATTAAGTTGAAAATAATAAATTAAAATACATAAAAAAAATTGTTTGAAGAAACATATAAGGAAAGTAACAGTCTATTCTTTTCTTTTATTTTTTAAGTAGAAATATTTTTGAGTATGAAAGGTTTTCTTCAAATACCTCCTTAAAATTAATATAATATACTGGTCAACAGAGAAATTATAACGGAAACAAAAATAACTGAAATAAACTGCTGAACACAAATCTGATATTGAAAAATTTTGTTAAGCTCTAGTTTCAAAGTTTCTGCTAAAGGTCTTGTCAATTGGTTTCATGGTTTTTCATTGAATGTGTTGACTTCTTTAATCATATTTTTTGTTTCATATATTTTTCATTTAACTGTTTTATCTGTTTGTTTCAGATTTTATTACAACATACAGTCACATTATTTGATTAATTTTAATCAAACATGGCAAGAAATTGTGTCAATAGTCTGAATTCATTCTTTTATATCTGTGACAAAATGACATTGGTTTCACAGAAACGTACAATCACACCAGTTATCAAGAAAGCTTACCATTTGTACTTAGGTTGTAAGTTGGGAGTTCAAGAACAACCCTCACATTTGTTGTACTTTTTGTAGTGCAAGGATATCTAACTGGTTGCATGGCAAAAGACAAGCCATGCCATTTGCGGTACCCATGATTTGGAGGGAACCAACTGATCATGTTATCAACTGTTACTTTTGAATGACCTTCATAGATCATGGCATCATAAAGAAGATGACATAATCAATGCAATATCCAAATATTTCAAGTGCCTTGAGACCAGTGCCCCAGTTTATTTTTTTTGAGTTGCGATGATGATGATGATGCCAATGACAATGTAGAAGCTTCAGAGCCATCAACTTCAGAATATATAACATTTCTACTTACTGCAGTTGACGATGATCCTCATCGAATCTCTCAAAATTTAAGACTAATCTAAGAGCAATAGCTATTATAACCCAGATTGCAACAGTGAATCTACTTCAAGATAATGTTTGAATATAAGTGTATTTCGCAGCAAGCACAGTAAATTAAACCATATTTTTCAATGACAGAACAAGTTGTCTATTGTCATAATGTGGCTGGTTTGATGGATAAACTAAAGATACAGTATGCTAATGAAGAATGGAGACTATTTATAGCCTTGTCAAAGACAAGTCTCAAGGCTGTACTTCTACACAATGCAAACACTCTACCATCAGCTTCAACTTGAAAAGTTGTAGCACTTATTCTAGGATTGCAGCTTGGTTATACAAAATTCTGTTGCTTTCTCTGTGAGTGGGATTGCTGAGTGAGGGTGGATCATTACTTCAAACGGGAATGGCCTGAGAGACAATCCTTAGAACCTGGTGTCAAGAATGTGACTCATGTAGCACCTTGTTTCAAATAAAAAAAGACTAAGCCAATTAGCTAGTTGTGATTTTGACATCATAAAATTATAAGTAAAAACAGAAATTTCTGTTTTTACTTTTTAGATATCGCACAATCTGTTATTTATAAAAAAGTGATATAACTATTATATAATATTATTTTTCTAAACTATTATTTTTTTCAAAATAAAACTTATAAATATAAACAAAGTATTCAAAAATAAAAATTATTAATAGAGTTATATCCATAGTTTTTTTTAATTATGAAAACATAAACTCGTTATAAGATGTTGTGTTGAAAGTTTGTAATAATGTTTTTTTATTTTTTTGATAAAATCAATCATTATAACAAAACAAACAAACAAAATTTAAAACATCAAAAGTGGCGCTGATATAAAATAAAATTTAATGTGTACTATTTTTAAGCTAATAATTTTTTGTTATGTTTATTATTTATTCTTTAAATTGGGTATTAGTTTTGTTATTGTTTGTTATGAGAAATTGTCTCAATAAATATTCTTGCTCTTGCAAGATGATAAATAAAAAATTTTTTATTATGTTTATTTTATGATTTCTTTTTTATGCGCCAATAACATTTTCTTTACTTTCTTTTACTGACCATTTTTGATGAAAAAACTAGGTTAATAAAAAACAAATTTCTTTGTTTTTTTTAAGCTATTACATTTATAAACAGGGCGAATATGCCAACATCATGCAAACTTTTTTACATAATCATCATTCAAACTTCAAAAATTAATGTAAACAGTAACTCATTTCATGTAAGCCATTTTTATCATTTTTTATTATTTAAACAAGTCTAAAGAAATCATTTGTGGTAACATCTTATAACGAGTTTATGTTTTCATAACTAAATTTTATTTTATATCAGCGCCACTTTTGATGTTTTAAATTTTGTGGTTTTTATAACTTTAAATTTTTTATCTTACTACTTATTACTTCTTTTACCACAAATGATTTCTTTAGACTTGTTTAAATAATAAAAAATGATAAAAATGGCTTACATGAAATGAGTTACTGTTTACATTAAATGGCTTAGCGCGTAAGTAAATGGAGCACCAATTTATGCTTTATCTAGACTTCTTCAATTCAATTGTGCAGATGTGAGCGACTAACATGGTAAATGCTTTCATCAGGAGATGGCTGAGGTGGAAAAACGGTACCAAGGTCGATAGAGCACCTTAATGATGGCAGATTACTGTTAGACAGTAGCAAGAGAATGTCCAGATGCTGTGCACACACTGCGAGCATATAAACGCCCTAGAGTGTCTAACTTGAAATGACTAAACGTTTTTTATTGATACATGCATATTTTTTATTGATACATGCATATACATATATTGATACATACAAATTTTTATATGATACACGCATAAACATAATAAATTGTATGGATACATAGCTTACACAGCGATTTCAATATGATATTGAACTCAGCCTGAAAAATTGCACCAGAAAAATATAATTTCTGTTGTTACACAAAAAAAGTTAAAATTTGTTGTCCAGTGTTATTTAATAGAATGAGCAAAAATCAACTAATTAAATATTTAATTTAATAAAGTGAAATAAATATTTAAGTAATAAATAAAGTTAATAAAGTTAAATAAATATTTAAGTAATAAATAAAGTTAATAAAGTTAAATAAATATTTAAGTAATAAATAAAGTTAATAAAGTTAATTAAATATTTAAGTAATAAATAAAGTTAATAAAGTTAAATAAATATGTAAGTAATAAAGTTAATAAAGTTAAATAATTATGTAAGTAATAAATAAAGTTAATAAAGTTAAATAAATATTCAAGTAATAAATAAAGTTAATAAAGTTAAATAAATAAAGTTGATCTTTAGTAATTAACTAAATAAAATAAAAATTAAGTTTAAAATATTTGTATTTTTTCATAACCTAAAATACAATTAGTTGTATTTGTTTTTGGAAAATGCTGATTACATATACTTGAATTTGAACTTGTATTTAAGAATCTTGAATTTGCATATTTGAATTTGTATTTAATCAACCTTAACCCTGCTAACAAGCCAAATAAATTAGTCATATGAAAAGAATTAACACCCTCAAGATTTTTTAATACTTCAGATATGACACTTTTAGGCAATCCATTGGCAGATTTTAAATCCTCATGTTGTTTAAGGTAGAAACATATATGTTCATAACTGTTGACTAAAAAATTTTTCAAATTTTTTTTAATGTATATATGTTTAAAAAAATTTAATACAATGGACAATAATAATTTTGCTAAAGTTAAGCATTGACATCAGCTTCAACGTCAACTAAACAGCTTCATTTTCATATTTTATCAATTTTTAAAATTTAAAATAAGTCTAAAGATATTGTTTCAGCGGTAAGATAAAAGAGGTAATTTACTTTATAAAAACCACTTGTGAAGTTTGACGATTATGTAAAAGAGTTTAAATGACAATTACATTTGATATTCATGCTATTTACAAATTTAATAACTTAAGAAAAAACAGAGAAAATTTTATTTTATTAGCTTAACTTTTCCATCAAAAATGTTCAGCAAAAGAAAAAAAAGATGTTATATGATACGTAAAAAAAGAAACCATAAAAGAAATTTAATAAAAAAACTTTTCTTTATCATCTTGCAAGCGCAAGAATATTTATTTAGACAATTTCTCATAACAAATAACAAAAATAATTACAGCATTTAAAAAAAATTAAAAACAAAACAAAAAAATATTAGTTAAAAAATAGTATACATTAAATTTTATTATATATTAGCGCCACTTTTGACATTTTAATTTTTTTTTTAATTGATTTTATCAAAAAAATTAAAAAATATTAATTATTACAAACTTTATATAACATCTTATAAAGAGTTTATTTTTTTATAAATGAATAAAAAACTTCTATGGATATAACTCTATTATTTCTTTTTAAAAATAATATTTTGAGGGAGTTTAGACTCCCTCAAAATATTATTTTGAAAAATAAATAATATTATTAAATTATATTTATACTTGAAACATCAAGTATAAATATAATTTAATAACGAGGGTATTTAATAACAAGGGTATCGAAACACCCTTGATATATTCTATTGAAAAATTGATAACAGAGTTATATCTAAAGAGGTTTTTTATTTAATTATTACAAGCAAAGTTTAAAAAAGTGCTGCCTCAAGGTGGTGAGGCATGCCCCTCAGTGCAAGGCATTTGCTTTTCGCCTTAAGGTGTAGGCCTCATTCAAACTAAACAACATCCTCCTTTTTGGATCAATGAGGCGCTAAGGCGCTGATGCTATTTTTTCAAGTTCTAGGATTGTGTTGAGAGTTAGCAAAATACATAGCATAATGACATTTGATTTGAATGAGTGCATTGATATGGAACCCATCATAAAAATCATAAAATAGAAAGTTAAAAAGAGAGTTTGAAAAGATTTTAATTTGTAGAGTGCATTTTTAGACTTTGATAATATTTTGTTACATACATATATTATTATATATAAAATACAATTTAGTTGATATATTTTTGTTATCGAAAACTCAACAGAATGCTTTTTTTTATTAGGTTATTTTTACTAAGAAAATGAATGTATTAGAATTATTATGGTAAACTTATAAAAATATTTCTAACTTAAATTTTCTGAAATTGTTTAACCAAATCTAATGTTATACTCATATGCCCGCATAATCATATTAATTAATCATTATAAAACCGTAATATTATGGCATGGTCATTTGGAAACAACTTTCTGTTTGCGTAATATTACAGCATGGAAATTTAGAAACCACTTTAAATTTGCGTAATAATACGGCATGGACTGTTAAAGGTTTAATAACTTTTTAAAAGTAAAAAATCATAATTATTTGCAAAGCCGTTATTTTAAAAAATAATGGAAAAAAATATATATTTATTTTAATTCATTTATACAATTGTCGAGATAAGAAAGAAATTAATTTATGTTGAATAATAATAAAAAATGTAATATTAAATTTAATTATTGTAATATTTAACTTGTGTAAAAGATAATTTATGTAATATATAATATATATATGCAGGGGCATTGCGTGAGAAAATTCCAGGGGGAGGGGGGGGTAGGAAGGGGAAAAGACCTTGTTTTTCCCAACTGCTTAACATAGTTTTCACAACTGTTTTTTATAATTCAAGAGTTCAAGAAATCAATTTCTGTCCTATTTACAAAATCTACTGATTGTTATACTACACTGCACTCACTCTCATGAATTGCCAATTATCAGTATTTATTAACTTCTATTAACAAAACATAGCTTCCTTTACATATATACAAAATATTCAATTCAAAAAACATCTAAAAGTTTTACCCATTCATAATGAAATTGCATTAGTCCAAAAAAATGTTACAATTTACAAATCCAATAAACTTTACAAACCATTCTGGCAGCATATATAGCAGTTTAAAGTTTAACGGAAATGAGTTAGTACAAAGAAATTTGCAAAATATTATTTTATAATAAAACTTATACGCACAATATTTTATCATCAGTCTATCTTTTTTTGTCTACTGTTTGATTTTAGTATGACGTTTCTTCAACTGAACCCATCATTTAACAAGATGTTCGGGGTTAACTCCTTTACAAAGTTCTTTTTCGCACTTCAGTAGCATGAGACTATCCAATCTCTCGTCACTCATTGTTGTTCTCAGATGTGATTTTACAATCTTGAGTTGACTAAAAGAACGCTCATTTGATACTACACCATAAGCAGCTGTGATTACAAAAATGCATAGTTTATGGGCTTGTTTCAGTATATCCTTTAACTTCACAACATGGTACAAAATGTTTTGCAGCGTCTTGGCTGGTGTTCTTGATGACTTAAAATCCTCATCACCTTCTTCTTAACAGATATCTATCAAAATTTCCATCTGGCCTTTCAGCACATGAACGTCTGGAATATGATCCTTGTATCCAGGAGGAAAAAGTTTGCTTGCTTTTGTTAAGTTTTCAATACTCAAATTATTCTTATTTAACGGACTAACTAAAAATTTAGGTGATAGGGGCAATATTTCCTTTAATGCTGCCGAGTTTTTGGTTAAACCCATGGCTTGAGAGTCAATGACCTCTTTGGATTCTTTCCAGTAAAAAGCTTTCATCTCCATTGCTATCAATCTATGGTGTCGTTCGTAATCGTTTTCTGCATCAATGTGTAATTACCTAGAAAATATTACTGCACTTTCAATCAAATTATTCATAGCATCTGTATCATTACTGATATTTTGTATGTTCTTGGCAGTACTTTCAATTACATTAATGCTGTCAATGACATTGAAGTTTGGACTTTCTAAGATTTCTGTTAACATTTTTATCTTCTCAATGATATTCTTCATGAAGAAAAGAGTAATAATGAAATCAAAAATTGTTACTTTTTTCAGAAGTCCCATTGCTTTAGTTCTTGTGTTAGTATCAAAAATCTTATTATTTGATATGCTCTGAAGAAGATCAATACCCTTCACCAAACACTGATTTAAAGCCTTAACAATTTTGCTCATGCGGTCCATCTTGTTCTTGACAGGTTTACAAGCTGTATTGCAATGTCAATGTCTTCAAGTTTTTCTTTTAAATGACTAAATCTTTTTGTGCTTGATGTGAAAAAAACATGCAACTGTTCGAGGACATTAAACAATTCTCGTATTAAAGCATTAACATTGCAGGCATGTTCAAGAGCAGTGTTTGTTTTGTGGTCTTGACAAGGTATGTAAGGTACATTATGGCCAACTTTTTCTGTTATATACTTTTGTACTCCTTTAAATTGTCTAGAAATTGAACTCGCGTAGTCATACGACTGAAAAGCCATCTTTGATGTGTCAATACCTTCTTTACGTAAAGAAGATAAAATTAGCTCAGCCATCCCTTTTCCAGTCTTATCAGTGAATTCGACGGATTTCAGAAGCCTTTCCGAATCTCACAGTTTTCACTGGCTGTTCTCACAACTATACTCATTATATCCTTATGTGACATATTGAGAGTAGTGTCAGCCATCACAGAAAAAAAATTGGAGCTGTTAATTTCATCAATGATCTTACTCTTTAATTCAGTTGCAATTAAACTAATCATTTTATTTTGAGACGATGGATTTGTGTATGTAGTCTTTTAGTGTGGGATTGTGGCGAGAGATAAGATTAACAACTGCAATAAAGTTACCTTGATTAGCATTGTCCGATTCTCTAAACGCTAGCCCTTGTCTTCCTAAAGTCTTGCATGTATCGATAAGAATTTCGACAGTTTTTCTATTCTGCGCCTCTATTATTTGCTCTTCTATTAGAGCAAGTCTATTGGATTTATCAATAAGGTGATCTATATGCCCTTTTTTCATAAGAAAGTGACAATATTCACTTAATGCAACTTTATGTGCTTGAGAGGTAGAGTGCGCCTGAAGCTTTCCAAGTTTGTCTTTCCCATAGCTTTTCATCTTGGACCGAGATCTCACCCCAACATTTATCATAGCATCTTCAGTTTTTCCCTTCTTTCCAACACCCTTGGGGAAAAGGCGGCAGACAAAACAAAATGTTACATCCTTCTGGGTGCTGTATTTTAAATGTTTAAACTCTTTGTACCACTGGGGATTAAATCTATTTTTACTGTCACTTGGGAAACTAGCAAGTTTTGGTTGGTGTGGCCTTAACTGGATTAAATACAATTTTTGATTAACCGTAATTGTATGTGGACGTAAACCTGGGTCATGGCTTATCAATGCTGATGAATCTGATTTGTCAATTATAATATTTTGAGCTTTGGTATCGAGTTTTTTTATAAAAGCGTTTCCCATTTTCAAAACATTTTTTGACATTTCCACCACAGAACTTGTTGCATTCACAATTTCAATTACAGCGAATTTTTCATTTACTAATTCTTCTTTACAATATTTTTTATAAATGTCATTACAATCTTTAAGATTATCTATTAAAACACTCAAATTCCCCATGAGCAAAGTCAAATTTGTTGTTTCACTGCTTACTTCAGTAGTATCCAAGTTAATAATATTCGTGTCATCCTTTTCATCTCGGTCATGAAACTGGGTCAAATGATCTGATTTAGAATTTAATTCTGTAAATTTCTCTGCTTATTCCTGGACTACAACATAACCCAGGTTTTCCCCTTTTGCATCATTATCTTGAATTTTTAAACTTGCGTCCTCTTCAAATTTTTTATTAGAAGATGTTGTTTCTTCTTCTATGGATATATCACATGTTGAAGACGATGCTTCAATTATTACCAAGTCCAACTTTGTGTGTTCACTACTTTGTATTTCATCATCCACTTCGACATCAAAACCAGCATTCTGAGGTTCCATTTTTCGTTTTTTTTTAAGCTAAGGAGGCTACAAAAAGATTCTCTGGGGCTCCCACTGTTTGTATATGAACCTTTCTACCACCATGAACGGATCTTTCATGACTGGTTTTATAGTCGTTATTAAATACTGCTTTGCATACGCAACATTGTAATTTATATCTTTTGCTATTCATATTTAGTGCTGGAAAACAAACTCAGATACTAACAGATTTGTAACTGTAATTTTTAAATGATTTAATGTTTATAAAAGTTATCACTCTTAATAAATGTGATAAGATATAAGAGTCTCATAATAATAGAATAAGACTAATAATCCTATCATATATTCTTATTAGGCCTATTACTCCTACAAACCTAATTCTGATCCTACTTTAGTATACTGATAGTTGATAGTAATAACAGGCGCAAAACATTCATATCAGAGTTTAGGATTTATTTTCTTATACTTTCTGATAAAAAGCTTTATATAAAATTATCATATTAAAAAATGAATCATATCGTTTTAAATGTTATCATATCTTTTATACAAAGACAGAAATGCTAAAATCAATTCATGGAAATAAATATTCACGTTTCAAAGTAGAAAGTATGAAAAAAAAGAATAACTGCTTTTAGTCAAACATAAACTTGCAACTGCTATTTTTATTGCATTTTTTATTTTTATTGCATTTTATTGCTTTTAGTCAAACATAAACTTGCAGCTGCCATTTTTATTGTTGATAACAAAAAAAAGTAGCGCAAAAAAAAACAACAACGTGGAAATCAAAAGGGCGTTTCGTTATGACTTCAAAATTTATTTTGTCTTGTGGAAAACAGCCATAAGCTGTTTAATAAACGTAAAGTTTATATGTCAAATTTGTTCAAGTCAAAAAAAAATTGGATCTTTGATAGATTTTTGCAAACATTTTAATTTTATTTAACTAGAAAATATTTTATGATTTTATCACTGATTTTCCAACTGTCCCAACTCGTGGCAAGGAAATTCCCAACTTTTCTCTTTTGTAGATTCTGGGAGGGGGAGACTTCTCCTACCCCCTCCAAGGCAATGCCCCTGATAATATGTATAACTTAATTTATGTAATAATTAATATAAATATAACAAAATAGATATTTCACAATATATACATTAAGAAGATAACACTTCAAGATTTGTTTTTCATAATTAGTAAAATAAACTTGTTTTGCGGTAATTTATTTATTGCAGTAGTTTAAAGTGTTAATGACCTAAAATAAAAAAAAAGACTTTAATTAACAAACACTTAATCTCTCATCTTGAATATATTAACTTCCTAAACATCAATATGGATTTTGATCTTCTTGTTCTAATGCTGAATTGTTAACATAAATAACTGTTAGATTTTATCTTGCATTAGATAGTTTTGGGGAGGTTAAGGCTGTCACCCACAGTATTTCTAGAACCTTTGATAAAGTTTGGCAACTGGTTTTCTCAATAAACTCTTATCTTATGGTTTCTCAGGTCACATCTTTAAGATTATTGAATCTTTTCTTACCAATTGTAGTATAAAAGTTGTCCTCGATAACCAGCACTCTTCTTCATCTCCTGTAACTTTAGGGGTTCCTCAAAAATTTACCCTTTTCGCTATACTTTTTTTAACTTACATTAACAATCTACCAGATATTTTCACATCAAAGGTGGTATTATTTGCTTATTATACTACCAATTATTCTTGTCTTGCTAAAAAGCCATCACTCTCTGATTGTTTGGAGGGACATTTGAGCTTGAAAAGGATCTCACTTCAGCTACACCATGAGGCTTTCAGTGGCTAGTAAAGTTTAACTCAGATAAAACTCAATTTTTTCAGAAAATTGTCATCACAATATTTTAGATCTTCCTATTTTTATGAACAGTAATGTACTCGAAGAGTCATCTACCCTTTGTCTTCTACGATTAAATCTTACTTACGATCTTTCTTGATAACCATGTATCAAATCCATTACAAAATTAACATCAACTAAAGATTCATCTATTGATTGTGCTCACCACTTCCTTACTCCAGATTCTATTATTTATCTCTATAAATCTAAAATCCATCTTTCAATCAAAAACTGTGGCCATATCTGCTGCGAATCATCAAATGATGCCATTTCTCTTTCAGACAAAGTGCAAAAATGCAATGTAAACAGTGTTGGACTTAAACTTGCAGCCAACCTTAAACCATTGTCACATCGTCATAATGTTGCTTCTCTATTTCTTTTCTATTAATGTTACAATGGCCGCTGCTCTAAAGAGCTTGCGTCTCTTGTGCCATCTACTTAAATTTGTTCTGGTGTTACTTGTCATTCAATTAGGCCTCATCCTTTTACTATGACTGTTCCTAAGTGCTTTAAAAATTCATATTTGTCTAGTTTTTTTCCTTGAACATCAGTTCTTTGGAATTCGCTTCATTCCTATTGTTTTCCTGATTCATATAAATTGCAATCTTTTAAGTCACCTGTTAACCGTTATCTTGCTTATAAAGTTCCTTTCTCCTCCAGTAATGTTTAACTCTAATAGTGGTTGTATACTGTCTTATTTGAAATTAAGATGTTAAAAAAAACCTGTATGAAATTGACATCTGTGTTGAAGATATATATGTTATTAATGTGTTTATGCAATCAATTAGGTAAATCTGTGCATCTAACATATTAAGAAACAACTTTCCTAAAGTAGGAAGATATTTCATACAAACTTTTTCAAAATAAATAAATATGTGAGGTTTTTAATAAGTTCAAAGAGAGCAGAAAAGAGCATAAATTTTTTTAATTATTATTATCTTTGCTTCCAACAAGGCTGCAAGCAATCAGTATTAGAGTTGGAAGTTACTAGAAGAAAAAAGATGAAGATTGTAGACATACGACTTAAAAGATTGCAAATTATATGAATCAGGAAAACAAGATGAAGAAAGCGAATTCTAAAGAACTGATGTTCAAGGTAAAAAACTAGACAAATAAGAGTTTTTGGAGCATTTAAGAACTGTCACAAAAAAAGGATAAGACTTAATTAAATGACGAGTAACACGAGAATGAATTTTAGTAGATGTCGCAAAAGACGTTAGCTCTTTAGAGCAAAGTTCATTATAGTAGTTGTAGAAAAGAAAAATAGAAACAACATCACAATGATGTGATAATGGTTGGAGGTTGGCTGCAAGTGCAAGTCCAACTAGGTTTACAATACATTTTTGCACCTTGTCTAAAATATAAAGGGCATCATTAGAAGATCCACCCCAGATATGGCAACAGTATTCGATACAAGGACAGATTTTAGATTTAAAGAGATACAGAATAGAATCTGGAGGAAGAAAGTGCCTAGCGCAATAAAGAGATGCAAACTTTGAAAATGCTAATTTTGCAAAAGATTTGATATTCAGTTTCCAAGAAAGAATGAAAGTAAAAGTTAATCCTAGACGATGAAGAGTAGATGACTCATAGAATACATCACTGTTCATAAATATAGGAAGATCTAAATTATTGCAATAACGATTGGCTGAAAAAAATTGGGTTTTATGTTCAACAACCACTGTGAGCCCCATGCTGAAGCAGAACTAAGATCCTTTTCAAGCTCAGATGTCCCCTCCAAGCAATCTGAGAGTGTTGGCTTCTTATCACGACAAGAATAAATCGTAGTATCATCAGTGAACAATCCCACCTTAGATGTGAGAACATCTGGAAGATCGTTAATTCAAATTTAAAGAGTATAGGGCCAAGGATAGAACCTTGAGGAACCCCTGAAGTTACAGGATACGAAGAAGAGTGCTGTTCATTGAGGACAGCTTTTATACTACGATGGAAAAGAAAGTATTCAACAATCTTAAAGATGTTACTAGATACACTGAAAGAAGAAAGCTTATAGAGAAGACCAGAATACCAAACTTTACCAAAAGTCGCTTTTAAGCAAGCTGGAAAACAAGACTCTGATAAACACTTGTTAAATAGTTTTGAAAGTATAGACAACAACAGAGAGAAGGTAAATGATTCGGGTTGTCTGGAAAGCAAGTTGAAAAGTTGACTATTTGAGTTAAGGATTGAGAAAGGCAAAAGTTGGGGGTATTGTTGCCTACAGAGCCACTGACACTAGAACCAAGCCATTCAGAATAATGAGCATTAAAGTCACCAACAACAATGATACTGGCAAATGGATAAAGAGAGAGGGCTTGATCAATTTGATCAGAAATAAAATCAAAAAGAGTGCAGTCTTGAGATGAAGGCGAGCGATATAGAACAAAGAGAAAGGCGATAGAGTGATGTGGTGCTATACGAAAGCATGTAAAAGAATAGTCTGTGGATTCAAACCTAGTTTCCTGACAAATGGATGAATTCTTACGAATGTAATTACCCAGGCAAAGAATGTGACTATTGGAGTCTTTACGAATTAAAGGAAGATAACTATTAACACTAAGATCACAAGATGAGATAGCTGAACTCAAATTAGTCTCGCAAAGAGCAAGTAGGTCTGGTGAACTTTGCAAGAGATAAGACTCAATAGAAGAAAAGTTATTTTGAAGACCATGAATTAGGGAATGATAGACTTAGAGAACTTGGCAATCACAATGGTTTTTTGTGTTTTATAGTTTTCAGTACTTTAGTCATTTTTAAATTTGTTAAAGAACTCGACTCATTAAGCATAGAGTGTACTCAGTACACTGTTTAATAGCCCAAGCAATTTCCTCATTACTATTAATAAACCCAAAGCCATAACAAAGCACATAAAAGTTTGAACAGGGACACCATCCATGCTCAACATGACACTGTTTGTACTCTGATATTTTTCAGCTGTTGATGGAATCAGCCCAAGTGAGAGCTACCACAGAGTTCAGGAAACCTGACTACCAGCAGGCCTCAGAACCATAAAACTGAGTTTTAGAGCTGTACCCTCAATAGGAGATGATAGAATGAGTTGCCTAGTCATAAAAACACAGACACAAGCAAAACCTATGCAATGAGTCAAGAAGATCTAGCATTCAACATCCTAAACAGAAAACAATGTATTAAAAAAACATCTCCATCAGCCTAATAGATAAAGAAGGGGTGCAAGGCTGGCAATATATAGAATCTGTGTACCCCTTAGTCAAATTTATTTAAAATCAAAATTAAATTTTTTTTTTTTTTTATCAGAATAAAATTATATATATTTTTATTAAATTAGTTTTAAATTAAATCATATATTTTTTATCAGAATTACATTATGTCTTCATGATCTTTGCTTCAAGCTTAAAAATCAATCATTACAATAACTTAAAAACAAAATAAAAATAAACTTTTAATTTTATTTGATTTTTTTTCATTAGTAAATAGCAAACATAATTGTCAATCAAACTTTTGTAACAAATATTTTCACATAAATGTCATTCAAAAGTTAATATGACTTTTTTTAAAACTAATTACTTCTTTTATCTTACCGATAATTAAATGATTTAATAGTTAAAAAATGATAAAAAGTTGCTTAAACGAAATGCTATTACGCTTACTGTTTACGTAAAATTGCTTTAGAAATACATAAATCGCTCTACACGTAATGCTTTAAAACAAGAACTATATATATATATATATATATATATATATATATATATATATATATATATATATATATATATATATATATACACATCTTTATACACATGCATATATATATATATATACATATATATATATATATATATATATATATATATATATATATATATATATATATATATATATATATATATATATATATATATATATATATATTAGGGTTGAGCCTTCACAGACTTTTAAATTTACCAGTAAATCGGTAAATAAAAACATAATTTACCAGTAAATATCGGTAAAATCTGTAAAAAAAATAAAAAATCCTCCATGGTCAGCACTCTTTTTCATATCCTGTAACTTCAGGGGTTCCTCAAGGATCAATCATTGGCCCTATACTCTTTTTAATTTACATTAACAATATTCCAGATATTCTCAATCTAAGGTGGCATTGTTCACTGATGATACTACCATTTATTCTTTTTATGATAAGAAGCCAACACTCTCTGATTGCTTCAAAAGAATCTCACTTCTGCTACAGGATGGAACAGTGGCAGGTGAACTTTAATTCAGATAAAACCCAATTTTTTTCGGCCATTCATTATTGCAATAATTTAGATCTTCCTATATTTATAAACAGTGATGTACACGACAGGTCATCTGCCTTTCATGATCTGGGATATACTCTTACTTCCAATCTTTCTTGGAAACCAAATATCAAATCCATTGCAAAATTAGCATCTGCTAAGATAACATCTGCTGAGATTGCTCTTTATCGCGCTCAACACTTTCTTCCTCCAGATACTATTCTTTATCTCTTTAAATCTCAAAACTGTCTTTGTATGGAATACTGTTGCCATATATGGGGCAGATCTTCTAAAGATGCCCTTTCTCTTTTAGACAGGGTGGAAAAACGGATTGTAAACATAGTTTGACTTGCAATTGCAGCCAACCTCCAACCATTATCGCATCGTTGTAATGTTGCTTCTCTTTCTATTTTCTACAAGTACTCTATTGGGCACTGTTCTAAAGAGCTTGTGTCTCATCTATTTAAAAATATTAGTAAATATTGTTCAATATTTAAATTTTATTTGTTCTTAAAAAAAAATCAGCTTATTTTCATTGCAAATGTATTTTCTTTCCTAAACATTTTTTTTACGCAAAATTAAATTTTAAATAAACAGCTGCATAAAAATTCGCACAAAACCTAAGTTAAACATTCTTTTTTATAACGCAAGTTATATCGCAGAGATTGTTTTTTAATAAACGATATATACAAAGCTATGATTTTAATAATAAAATAATAAACTAATAAACTTTTAATAAATAAAGTAAATAAATTAAGGTAATTTTTTTATTTGTAACTCTAATTCTTTTTAAATAAAAAATCATTTGTAGTTGCAAAGCCGCATATAGAAATTTAAGAAACAAGCATTTTAAAAATTCAAAAATTTAACATATTTTAATTCATTTATGCAAATATTGAGAAAAGAAAGAGATTTGTTAATATCAAACATTTTTAAAGATGCAATATTAAATTTAATTATTTAATATTAAAAAAATAATAATAAAAGAAAATAAACATTCCTTTATACTAGGGTTATTCCATATGAAATCATCCAGACCATGACACCCTTACGTCTCAGAATATGTTCATTTTTGCCACACTTGCAGTCCATATTAAAAAAATATTAACAGCAAAAATTTTAGCCTAAAGTACACGGGTTCCAGAGATATTGTCAGTTGAAATAACACTAACTCAGCATTTTAGTAATTATCTGAAGCGACTACAAAGCAACTATTACGTATAGTATCTTCATAATGGCTTGGGGAAATTTCCTAATATTTGGTACCCTAATAGATTTTTACTTGAGGAACCCAAAAATAGCAACCATAAGACTTGAGTGTTTTAGGAAATGTCTTGTTTATCCATTTTTTTCAAAATTATTGACTTGTAAATTCATGATTTTTGGAGGTAAAATGAAGACTGTGGCCCAAAATTCAGAGTAAAAAGTTTAAATGTATCTCAATATTTTACTGAAAAAAATTAGATTCATCAATTGCGCTTAAAAATTGTTTCTTTTTAGAAAATTTTAAATTTTGTAACAAAAGCAATTGAATTGTTTTTTAAAACATTAATTTGAATAAAACATCAAATAGTGATATTTTTTGACTAGTTTAGGACATTTATAGTCATGGGCCGAAAGAGAGCCAGGAGGCTTCTGACCAACTCTGCTTGTACCCCCTAACTCCCTGGAACTTTTTTTTATTTAATACATAAATTGAATTAATCATAAATAATTCAATTTAAAAACATATTTTTTTTTTTCAAGTTTGAGAAACAATTTATTTTCATTATTTTAATTCAAATTGGTAAATGATTACCTCTTATTATAACAAAAACAAGCAAATATTTTGTTTTGTTCTTTTTAAAGGTTGTACTTGTGAATTTTATTGCTTTTATATTTTTTTGAGAGGTAATATTATAAATGATAAACATGTTTAATATGGAGAAATGTTGGAAAAAGTCTTTATATTCATTGCCACAAAACTGGATTTTCTAGAGAACAAGGTTTTGTTCAATTCAAAGATCTTCCTTGTGAAAAACAAGAAGAAACGATATGGTGAGAAAATTTAAAGGAAAAATATTGTTGAATAAGAGTTACATGTTGTTATCATGAGCAATTCTATGGAAAATATTTTGAGAGAAAAATTACAAAGTGTTGCAACACTTTTGGAACACACAAAGAAAGCAAAAAAATTGCTATAAAAAGTAATCTAACATTAATTACAACAGAATTGATATGGAAATTAAAAGAAAAAACTATTTATTATTTATAAAAAATTTTGTATTATCAGTTATATTATAAATTTAAAACTAAATTTGTTTCTTAGGTAATATAAAGATTTCCCTACACTTGGCAAAATTTTTGAAAATGTTTATGTAACCCCAGGTTGGAAATTCTGCAGTAAATTTTACAAAAAAGCAGTAGAAACTGATGAAGATTTACATTTACAGAAGGAATGGGAATCAAAAAGTGAGAAAAAAATTAAGTTAAATACCACTATAAAATTGCTTGGAATTTCACCAGTCAAACTAAAAAGTCTTTCAAAACACAGCAAAATGCCTGCAGCAAAACCAAAGTTTCAGAACACCAAAAATGGTCTCATTAGCATATAACATTAAAAAAACTTCTTTAACAACAGAAATAAAAAGCCCCATTTCAAACAACGACACTAACAATGACCATGATTTAGACATTTTAATGTATGTAATTAATTTTAATGTATGTAAATAAAACATTTCAATGTATATTAATAAAATAAAAAAATTCAGAGACTGACTCTTATTGCTATAAGGTATAAATGTTAACATTCGCACCAAAATCATGGACATGTACAAAGATATCAAGCTGCTTTGAAGTGTCTTGTTCGAACTGCAAGAAAAGTTAAAAATGAGCATGAAATTATATCATTGCCTGAAAAAAAACTGGAAACCCACTTTCACTAAATATATGAATTTCATTTACAAAATCTTATAAATAAGATGTATTAATAATAAAACAAGTTTGTAACACTAATCTAGTCGAACTGAGACCCAATTATTGCATAACCATTTTGAATAAAATACATATAATGTTTTCACCACACAAAGTCGGATACACCATTTAACTTGTAAAAATCATTATTTGAAACCAGGTGAACATCTGTGGACTTAAACCAAACTTATATTGATAATATACATATTGAACTATGTATTTTCTATGTAAGTCTCAAATTACTGGACCGCTTTGGACTGTAAATGTATTTGACTATATAAATGAAATTTCAACTAAAAAAGTACTTTAAATATGGCATTATTTGAATTCATTTTATTTGAACTTTTGTGCTAAATAGTGTTGTAATAGCTTATTTGAAGATAATACTTGATTTTATTAAATTATGCATAAAAAGAAAAGTTTTAAAATTAACATCTATTCTATGCTTATTAGTAACAAAAAATATTTTCAAATTAAAAAAAAATTTGGAAAGATTTTTTTTTTAAAAAAAAAGAAGCTTTTTATTCTACAGCTTAGAAGCATACATCATGATAATTATACAAAAATATATACATTTTATAAAAACTGAATGTTTAAGCTATAAAATGGTATATAATAATGTCACTTTTGAAAATGTACTTTTTTTACTTTTGTCCACCACCTGGCCCACTGTGAGTTGGTTACAAAAAAAAAAAAAATATATATATATATATATATATTTAAAATAATTTTGTTGTAATTTTATTTACCTATTTTGCAATAAGAATTTTTTTCTTTTTTTCATTTTTTCAAATCCTTGGATGGAAGACTGAGAAGGTGGGGGGTTTAAATAAATACCACTGTCCACCTTATTATGCCAATGACTATATTAGTCTTAAACTACTAAGTAATACTATAAAGATATTGATTGTTAAAATGTTTTAAAAAAACTTTCAATATCTTTGGTTTTAAAATTTATGATTTTTAAAATCATGAAAGGATCTCAGTTTTGAGAGCTTACTTTGAAATAAGAGGTAAGTATTGATTTGAAATAATGAAATTAAGTTATTTCTAAAACTTAAACTAAAAAAATTCTGCTTTTAAATTGAACTTTAATAATTATTTATTAATAATTTATTTTATGTATTTAAAAAAAAAAATTCTAGGAAGTTGGGGGGTGGGTGGTAGCAAAATTGATCAGAGGCCCCCTGGCCCTCTCTTGGCCCATGACTATAAATGTCCTAAACTAGTCAATAAATAACACTATTTGATGTTTTATTCAAATCAATGTTTTAAAAAACAATTCAATTGCTTTCGTTACAAAATTTAAATTTTTCTAAATAGACACAGTTTTTAAATGCAAATTTTAATCAAGTATTAGATAGACAATTGATGAATTTAATTTTTTTCAGTAAAACATTGAGATACAATTAAACTTTTTACTGTGAATTTTGGGCCACAGTCTTCCTTTTATCTCCAAAATTCATGAATTTACAAGTCAATAGTTTTGAACAAAATTGGATAAATGAGGCATTTCTTAAGACAATTGAGTCTTGAGGGTGCTATTTTTGGATTCCTCAAGTAAAAATCTATTAGGGTACCAAATTTTAGGAAATTTCCCCAAGCCATTATGAAGATACTATATGTCAAAGTTGCTTTGTAGTCGCTTCAGATAATCACTAAAATGCTAAGTTTGCATTATTTCAACTGACGATATCTCTGGAACCCATGTGTATTTTTAACTAAAATTATTGCAGTTATCATTTTTTTAATATGGACTGCAAGTGACGTAAAAATGAACAAATTCTGAGACGTGTGTTGAAAATGTTTTTTTTTTGGATGATTTCATATGGAATTACTCAGTTATAATAAAAAAGACGTCAAATAACATTTAACTCGTTTTGCAATAATTAATATTATTGCAGTAATTTAAAAAAGTTAACGTCTTTAAAAAATAAAAAAATAAAGATAATTTTATGACGTCAAATATCGCGTTAAGCTCATGCATTAAACATTTTTTATTTAAAACAAGGCCTGATATGTGTGTGTGTGTGTGTGTGTGTGTGTGTGTGTGTGTGTGTGTGTGTGTGTGTGTGTGTGTGTGTGTGTGTGTGTGCAGTTTATTAAAAAACATTAATGTGAAGAGAACATATAAAGATTAGATATAGAAATGTAGAAGGTGTAGAGCAGACTTACCATGAACTGTAATTTACGGGCCTTTTGTTGCTTTTCAAAATGTTATATTTTGCTTGAATAATTAAAATACCAGTGTTTATGGTAAATATTTTTTAGCAAGTAAATAATAACGATATTAAATAACGGGTGATGCGGAAGTTATCGGACAAATCCTAATTTCATTATTTGAGCATAATAATTAGTTTTTGTTGTTTTATGCGTAGGCATAAACGTTCTATAAAATATGAACTTTATTATTTGAAACACAATTATTTAAAATGAGGTTAAATGCAGCTGAACAAAAATCTTTTCGAAAGCAACTAAAAATGTTTTTTGTAAGTAAACCTAATATAAAAATAAAAAAAATCGTAAATCATTTTGAAAAGAAAGGATTTGCTCGAAGTACCTAAAAGGATAACCTAAAAAGACTTGAAACTGTTCAATTGTTTTCTGATAGAAAGCACCCCGGTTGTTCGACATCCTGGACTAGAGAATAGAAAGCCGAATTAACGAGACTTGTCAACAATCGAAAAGGGGTCAGTCAGAGAAAAATTATTATATTAATTTCAAAATATTAAATTTTAAATATTTTATTAAAAATTTAAATATTAAATTAAAAAATTAAATATTAAATTCAGTGTAAATCAATCGACAATTGGTCGTCAGTTAAAAA
Source organism: Hydra vulgaris (assembly GCF_038396675.1). Taxonomy (NCBI): domain Eukaryota; kingdom Metazoa; phylum Cnidaria; class Hydrozoa; order Anthoathecata; family Hydridae; genus Hydra; species Hydra vulgaris. Next base: position 28,886,737 of record NC_088925.1, on the reverse strand, counting down.
AAATGAATATTAAATATAGAAAATGTGAAAAGACTCCAAAATACACTATAGAACAACAAATAAAGGCAAAGAAAAGATGACGAAAAATACTTTTGTTTTGCAGGGGACAACATGCCTGGAAATTCTGGATACTACACAAACAACAAGACATGCCCAGAAAGTGTTCGTTTTATAGGGAAAAGAGAAATTTCCAAAAAAATTATTAATGTGGATAGCCATATCTGACCGTGGTATGTCCGAGCCATTGTTTCGCACTTCCAAGGCTGTAGCGATCAATTCATCAATCTATATTAATGAATGTTTAGAAAAACGACTTCTTCCATTTATTCACAAGTATCATGGAGACTTTAACTATTTATTTTGGCCAGATTTAGCAAGTTCTCATTATTCTAAAGATTCTCTAAATTGGATGGACCAACATGTCTATTACGTTGATAAAGAATCCAATCCCCCAAATGTGCCTCAAGCACGACCAATTGAAAATTTTCGGGGACATTTGGCACAGAAGGTTTACGAGGGAGATTGGCAAGCTTCAACAGAGCAAGTTTTGATCGATCGCATTAATCTAAAACTACAAGAGATTGATTTAAACTTTTTACAGTCACATATGAATGGCGTCAGAGCAAAATTGAGATCAATTGCAGATGGTGGTGTTTTTTCATATAAAAAATAGTATATTTTTATTAAAAGGTAAATGCTTTATTTAAAAAAAATATAATAGTAGTTTGTTTTTTTATTTATAAATAAGTTATTGACATTTTTATTTGGTCCGATAACTTCCGCATCACCCGTTATATAAAGAAATGTGACATTATAAAAACTCACAATATTAATTGCCACAAATTGAATTTTTTAGAAAACACAGTTTTAATTAATTCAATAATCTTCCTTGTAAATTTCAAAAAGAAGTATTGTGCAAAGCAAATTCAAAGAAAGATTTTTTAATTATAAGAAATTCTATTACTATTGTTTTAAGAGAAAAATAACAAAGTGTTACAATCACTTTGACACACACACACACAAAATGCTTGTACTAGATATTCTAACATTCATTATAGTTACAACATGCGAATAATAAACTAACATGGGAATAAAAAGAAAAATATATTATGAAATTTTATAAAACTATCAAATTTTCAGTAACTTATTTAAAAAGGTTAAACTGACAACTTTTGAAATAAGAAAGCTGATACAAAAAAGTGGAACTTGTGAAAGACTTGTTCACAGATGAAGTGGCAATCACGAAGTTAGGTACTTCTATAAAATTGTTTGGGATATCACCAGTCAAATTTAAAAGCCTTTTGAAATAAAGCAATTAAAAAATGCAAAACAAAAGTTAAGAAATTATAAACAGAGTTACAAAAAAGATTTTTTTTAGTATTAAAATAGGTATCAATTGTCACTTTTAAAGAAAAATATATTATTGCATTTTTCATCTTTTCGAAATATTTTATGTAAACTTTATTTAAAAGCTGAGTTGGCATATAACTTATTGCGAGCTTAATATGACAAAATTTCAATACTTTATTTTAAAATACTTTTTGAGGTCAATAATAAATTTATACATTAATTCAAATTTTTTTGTATCTAGGGTGGGCATAAATGGTTGGGGGAAACAATCTTTAAGCATTGGTACTTTAATCATACTTAATAAACATGGTGTATTATAGCCAATAATGGTGCTTTAATGATGGTCAATGATTGGTGGAAAAAAAAAACTATTATTCCTTAAGTTTTTAAAAAATTTTCTTAAAACCTTTTATTTTTTTAAAACTCTAATAATGTGTGTATTTCAAGAATATCAAGAAACAGTAACCAATAGTAAATTTAAAAAATAATAATAATGTAACAAACATAGTATTGTTAACTTCAAAATACATATTCAAGTTCCCTTACTTTAAATCTGGGATTAGAATCGCTGAGGGGTTTAAAACCCACTACCCCTTAGAACCCTAAATTTAAATGGTTCTATAACCCAGAATGATTTAAAAATTTTTTTGAATCAGGAACTCCTTTCCAAGCCTTTCCAGGAAATATGTGTGGTTTTTTGTCTTGTATGTCCGCGCAAGAGTATTTTATTTTAGACAACTTGGTCACGGCCATTTGCCGTGACCAAGTTTTTTTATATTAGGCGTTGCACAAAAAACTAAGTTTTAAAACCAAAAAAAGCAGAGCTAACAAAATCGGAAATTAAAATAATATATATTCTACTAAATAAGTAGCAAAAAATAAAAAAAAATTAATAATTTAAATAATTTGTGTACTGTTTTTATTTTTGTTACTTTAGAGTGGTTCCTGTTTTCAACAACAAAATTTGATAAGGCAAATCAAAAAAAAAAAAAAGTTTGAAGTCAACATTAAAAAGAATGACTTTCCTGTATTTTATTTCCTTTTTTTTAAAGAGAAAAGAGAAAATATAAATTGCTATCTGTTTGTAAAATATACTTGTATAATCCTAATGTAACAAGGTTGTATTGTCTCTACATAAAAAAGCCTATGTAATGCATGCATATATACTAGTTACATGAAAGTTATACAAAATATACTTTTATATATATAACTTTTTTAATTAAATAATTGTATTTATTAGCTCATAGGTGAACGCATGTTTAGCTTATTTGGATAAGACGTAAACCATCGATACGGAAGGTCCCTAGTTTGAACTCCACTTCATCACAAAAAATTTTTGTTTTCCTACCCTCCCTTTTTGTTTACTATGTCATTGGTGATATATACGTAAACAATTAAAACTATGTATATATGTCTGTGAGCCTTACTTAGAAAATACAATGAAAAGCTTAAATGGTATAAGAAATCTGAATGTGAAGAGATGTGTATCATTCATAAACGTACAACAAAAAGATTTTTATAAACAAAAAAAAAAAGATAAATGGTTATGACCATAAATATATGACCAGTGGTATTTAAAAGAAAAACAATTAAAAAGAATTGATATTGGTAGGATTCAAACTACGGACTCTCCATGTTTGAAGTAAACGCCTTATCCAAATAGACAAAACATGCGTATACATATGGACACATAAATATAACTATATCTGTCAGGTCAGGTTATCCTGCTACTGGTAAAATGTAACTCAGTACAACCTGCCTCATCTTGGACAGCTGTTAAACACATCCGGCTACTGTCTTGTAGAAGGCCTCATAGGCAAAGACTTAAGGAGTAAACAGATTCTATCTGTTGACCAGCCTCGCACCCCTTCTCAATCGACCTATGTCTTGTTTCTGATACTAGCCAGTGCTCAATTTCTCCACATTCACTCTTAGATGCTTCTGTTCATGGTTTGATCTCTCTAAAACTATTATCTCATTCTTCTTCATCATCAGAATCTCCTTATCATCGTACCTCCTACAACTACCTTAAAGCTGACTGGGACTCTCTCTGTGATTTTCTTCACGATGGCCCTTTGGTAGAAATCTTTTGTCGTCCTGCTGACTAATGTGCTTCTTACATAACTTCGTGGTTTCTGGCTGGCATGTAGTTTTCTATTACCTCTCAACATATCAGGTCAAGCCTCACTCTTCTCCATGGTTTTTCTCACATTTTGCTGCTGTAATTTTCGATCAAAACTTCCATATCTATCAGCAGAACAATTCTCCAGAAAACAGACGTCTGTTTACTATTGCTAAAAATCATTGTAAAAAGGTTTTGCCAAACGCCAAAGCTCACTATTCGTAGGTCATAAAATCTCTATTTCATCACAAAAAATAGGCTCTCATGACTTCTAGAGTATCTTTAACAGTATCAATAATAAGGGCAAAACTGTTATTCCACCTCTCTTGTATGGTTCTGAATTTATCACCTCATCTAAAGACAAAGAAGAATTGTTTGCTTGGAACTTTTCATCAATATCATCTCTTGATTGCACTAGTTGCATTCTACCTGATATAGCCGTCAAACAGGTTGATCCATTGCTTGACATTCGCATCACTCCAGCTTCTGTATCTAAAGTGATTTCCTGCTTAGACTCTTCTACAGCTTGTGGCCCGGACAACATGCCTGTTATAGTCTTGCAGAAGTGTTCTTCAGAGCTGTCGTCTATACTTTCAGAACTATTCAACAAGTGCTTATCAGAGTTTTGTTTTCCGGCATGCTGGAAAGCAGTATTTGTTATCTCTATTTTCAAAAATTCTGGAAAGCAATCTGATTTGTCTAACTACCGCCCCATTAGTCTTCTTCCTATCATAAGCAAGGTTTTTGAATCTTTAATCAACCAACACTTAATCTCTCATCTTAAATCTAATAAATTATTTTCTGATCACCAATATGGATTTCAATCTTCTCGTTCTACAGCTGATTTGCTAACAGTTATAACCAATAGGTTTTATTGTGCATTAGATAGAGGTTAAGGCTATCGCTCTTGACATTTCTAAAGCTTTTGATAAAGTTTGGCATTCTGGTCTTCTCCATAAGCTTTCTTCTTACAATGTATGTGGTAGCATCTTTAAGATTATTGAATCCTTTCTTTTCAATTGTAGTATGAAAGCTGTCCTCTATGGACAGCACTCTTCTTCATATCCTGTAACTTTAAGGGTTCCTCAAGGTTCAATTCTTGACCTTTTACTCTTTTTAATCTACATTAACGATCTTCCGATCTTCTCACATCTAAGGTAGCATTGTTTGCTGATGAGACTACAATTTATTCTTGTCATGATAAGAAGCCAATACTCTCTGATTGCTTGGATATTAGTTTCCTATTTTGTTAATTTTGCTTTCTTTGTTTTTAAAACTTAGTTTTTTCCGCAATCCCTAATATGAAAAAACTTGCAAATGGCTATGACAAAGTTGTCTAAAATAAAATACTTTTGCGCAGACATACAAGATGAAAAACCGCACATGTTTCCTGGAAAGGCTTGCCTTTCTCAGAACCCCAATTTGCGGAGTTCTAGAACGTGTGAGTTTCTGAACCTTTTTCCCAGAAAATTTGGGATTCTAGAACCCTATCTAAATTTGGGGTTCTAGAGCCTAACCTAAATTTGTGTTTCTAGATTTCCAAATTTTGGTGAGTTTAGGTTTAGGGTAGAACCCCATTCTAATCCCAGCTTTAAACAAATATTGGATATAAAAATTTATTAAAACTGACTTACATTATAGTAAGGCACTTGGCCTGGTTGCAGTTGGTAGAAGTTTGGGTTTTGAGGAGGATATACAGGATTCTGCGGTTGATTCATATTATTCATTCCTGATGCTTGGTTATAATCTGGAGGTGGTCCACCTTATAGAAAATAATTCTATTAGTAACTAAAATCAACTTTTAACAAACTTATCTAAACTTAAAATTGTGCAAAACTTATTTTCATGAATATTGACAGGCTGTTAAACTTTAAATTGTAGAAGACTCTAACATATTTAACACTGTTAAATGTTTAAAAAGTTAAAAGTTAAATTATAAGGCCTTCTCCAAAACATCTACCATACCATCGCAAAAAGTTAAAAAAAAAGAAAAAAAAGAATCATGTAACAAATAAAAAATAAAGCTAAGAAATAATTTTACATTTACATTAAGTCAACAATATTATAAAATATATAGATAAAATAAATAATAATTGACCCTGGTGATTTGCATCCCCAGCTAAATTAGGCTTTTTTGTTCTTACTTTCATTCATTAAAGTAGTTTTAATTCTTGAAATCTTTAATGTAATCATTATTGATTCAGGATATTTCAACTGACTTGAAATTAAATTTTACTTTTTTCGATTCCATTATAAAAGGTTCAGAACTCAGATTAAAAAATATATAAATTATCCTTAGGCCTTGTCGTGAGATTTTGTTGCATAACAGAAAAAAACATAATGCAAGTAAATGTAACTTTACTTAATAATCATATTTACATTGTTAAAATCTAAATTATGTTTTTTGCATATTTTAAAGTTTTGCATTGAAATTCAAATTTAATTTGAAATCACATTAAAAATCATTTAAAGTCTTTATCTTTATAAAATATATATGAAGTATCTTTAATTTAAACAATATTTTTACAAAAATTTTCCTCATTTAAAAAAACATTTTTTTTTTTTTTAAAGAAAGTCTTTCAAGAAGTTTCTTATAAATTGTGAAACTTTCTGAGGACTTAACTTTTTGTACCATAAGTTTATCATTTTTGGAGGATATCTTGATAAGGTCACATACTTGGTCTACTGTGTACAGCTTATCGTGTTGGTTAAATTCTCGCTTTGTTATACTTAAATCCCTATCACACTGTAAGAAGGAGTGCACACTTAATGGCTAGAATTGCTCAAACTTTTCAAATTTCTTTAGATTAGTCATGACTAATAGTAGTCTAAATAATGATTGGGAACAGATTACATCTTGTCTGATGTGCCACGGTGGTAAACAAAAACGTATGCTTTGTTACCTTTATTGTTATGAACACAAAAAACATTAAGGAAAAATTGCCTCAGATAGAAGGTTTTTTGCAGTGGTATTTTTGAAATCTGTATATTCTGCAAGTCAAAACACAATAATAAAATTTGACTATTGTCCTTGTCATTGACATCTTTTTCGATTCGATCATAAAAATTTTTAAATTTGCATTTACATACACCAAGTTCAGATTGAGCACATCTCTTTAGTGCCTCGTTAAAACAAGGACTCCTTAACTTTCAATTGAATTTTTCTCAAGAGCAGCATATGTCAACTTGCAGTCTTTCAAAGAAAAGATTATAGTTTTCTTTAAAGTAGTTGTAAAAATTTGTTTCACCAATCTTTATTGAAAATTATTTTTCTATAACAGCCTTTACATAGTTTTAACATTTAAAGTGACATCTAGATAGTATATAGGCTATTTCCAAGTTAGTGGCTTTCTTTAGTTAGAAAGCTTTCAATGTGCTGTCTGATAGAAAGTTTGGTTTCTTTAGACAATGCTTGTTTTATATGACATCCTCTATTATTAACTGGACTTTTCTTAATGATTTTTAAAGCTTCCAATCTTTTAATTCATTTTTATAACAGCATACGAACTTAAAAAAGCTTTAAAGCATATCTACATTTGATCAGAACCCACCATAAGGTGATATTTAAAGGTAGCACTTTTTAAATTTAGAACTCTTTTCCTTCCTGGGTCGCCTCTCTTTTTTCTTGGGAATCAATCAAGGTTTGAAGGATTTGATCTTCTTCGTTGATAATTCATCTTGCAGCTAAAAAAATACTTTTATACTGCATTTAATTACAAACTTTTGAAAATGAAATTGTAAATCTATTAGTAACATCAAATACAAAACAACTTGACTGCGGTGTAAGCCAGTGTACTTTTGAGGTACAGTTCTTCCTTGGTAGTTAACAATTTCTTCACCTTAATTGTTTTGATTGCTGTTGTGAACTATTTTACGTATATATGGCTTAAATATTTTAAGTTCTTAATATTTAAATCAAAATATTTTAAGTTCTTAGTGTAAATATTTTGCATTTTTTATTGGTATAGCCTAAACTTATAATTATTAATATTTCGTCCTTAGCTTATAATACCACACAAGTCAAATGATTTAGATTTCAACAAAATTTGCTGAAATCTATATGTGACCAGTGGTTAGATACGCAACGAGCAGCTCCATCGATGGAAATTAAAATGTAAAAACTGCTAACTTTCAACATGCGTGGTGTTATAAGCTAAGGGACGATTTAACGGCATGAATATTATATGTTCTCAACAAATGTTTTTCACTAAAATTTAACTAAAACATAAAATGTTTTCTACTAAACATTTTATGCTTTCATCAATGTATATAATAGTGATGCACCGATTAATCAGCATCGGCTTAATCGGCCACTTTTTGCATAGTTGGAATTGACATCGTCCTTTTTTTATTAATTTACCGATTTTCCAACCAATGGCATTTTAATATTTTTATCCTCATTATGACAATAATTAAATAATGAATTAACTAAACTTAATGCATTACTATATTTTTGAGAAAATTTGACTTAGTTTACAGACAATATTGTTTATTCTTAAGATGATGTTTACAAGATTTAATTTAACAGCTGAATGTACTTATACTTTTATTACCATAATGTTGTTTTTAGAATAATTTATTTTGTGTTGCTCTATTGTTATACTTAAAAGTAACATTGTTACCTATATGTGTTTAAGAACAGCCTATTATTTAAACATTGTTACCTATATGTGTTTAAGAACAGCCTACTATATTTCTATATATATATATATATATATATATATATATATATATATATATATATATATATATATATATATATATATATATATATATATATATATATATATATATTATATATATATATATATATATATATATATTTATATATATATATATATATATATATATATATATATATATATATATATGTATATATATATATATATATATATATATATATATATGTATATATATATATATATGTATATATATATATATATATATATATATATATATATATATATATATATATATATATATATATATATATATATATATATATATATATTGTTTAGTTCGATTCACCTCCCCAAGGCCATGAAAGCAACTCCAGTCGAGGAGGCTACTTTAGTTAAGGTTACAACCCTCTCTCAACTTTATAACTCCAAAACACAAACATTGACAAACACGACCACTGTGCAGAGAAACAAGTTGAGTACTGTACTACCAGGGACATGGTGGGGATTAAACATCACAAAATAAAATTATTCTAAAAAAACTTTATTCTAAAAACAACTTTAAACTATTCTAAAAACAGCTAAATATATATCTAAAAAATAATTTAGATATCTAAACAACATATGATCATTTTTTAGATATAAAAATTACTAATAAATTAATAAAGAATTCTAAGTAAACTTAGACTTCTTCAACTTATCTTTTATAAAAAAAAATGGTACTATGATAGTACCATTTTATTTTATAAAATTGAAATAAAAATACTGTATTTATTTTTTTGAAAGATTTCTTTTTATAGTAAAAAAAACTAAAAAATGTATACTTTTTTAACTGATTTTTTCTAATATCCTTTAAAATAATGGTTTGGCTCTGATTTGCATCCAAGTAATTGTTTACCAGTATTGATTCCATGAAAAAGATTACACGGTTTAAAGTTGTATGGTTTTATATTTTCAAAATTTTAATAACTACTTAATTCATTGGTATCGCTATCGGCCAAAAAAGTGCCATCGGTACATTACTAGTATATAATAACCAACAATGTAAACAATTTTGGGTCATTCCATGTCAAATCAACACCAAAAAAAATTTTTCAGCTCCATGCCACTTCAGATTTTGATGATTTTCAGAATACAAGCTCATATTAATGAAAGAAACTTCACTCCAAATTTTAGTGTCTGACTCCTTACAATTTCAGAGATATTGATACTCAGTCCCAATCTCTTTTTTGATTATATTTTTCAGCGCTGTTTTCTTTTTTCGCTAATTACATAACACAATTAGCTTTAACTTATGAAATACTTGCTCAATAGTGATGAAAATTTGTACCTAACTATTTTTTAGAGAAGAACTCAAAAATGATACCTAAAACACTAAAAAATTAAAACTTCTTTATGAAAATTCAATTTCAAAATGGTGTAACATTTTTTATAAGTGCTTTGATGCCCCGTACAAAAAAAAGTATATCTTGAGATGCCTAAAAAGATATGATTCTGAAATTTTTTCCTATGGTTCTATATATAACAAACTCCTTATTACAAAAAAACTGTAAGGGTTTTCTATTTTGAATCTGATTTATTTGCATTGAAAGTTTTATAAAAAAATTTAAAATATTGTTATTTAATAGTGAAAAAAAAAATTATATACATTAATTTTTGCATTGTTTTAGAAAGGTTTTAGAATCTCAGGTAATGTTCTAATATAACTTGTTCGCATTTCACATTAAAGATCTTTACTTTATACAACCTTTATGATTAATGAAGGATTTTCTATTTATGGCATAATTTTAGGGAGAGGAACTCGAAAATGATGGCTAAAATACTAAAAAATTAAAGCTTCTATCTAAAAATTTAGTTTCAAAATAATGTAAAGTTTTTTGTAAGTTTTTTGATGCCTTGTACAAAATATGTTTATCTTGAGATGCCTGAAAGACATGATTATAAATTTTTTTTTCTAATGTTCTATATATAACAAATGCCATAAAACAAAAAAACTGCAAGGGTAATTTTTTTTAAATCAGATTTATTTGCATTTAAAGTTTTATATTTCTAAACCCTAAAAATATTAAAATTCCAAAATAAACCATGGATATAATTAAATTGTAATAAAAAATTAAATAAGGCAATAAGAATTAACAATCTTTAACAGTTTCATAAAAAATTAGTTCTCTGGTTTAAAGTTTACTCAGCTTTCTTTAATGCTTTGATGATCAATTTCACTGATTTCATATTGTCTTCCTGTGACAATTGTTGGAATATTAATCATTAAGAATAAGTTTGTTGATGGAAACTAGCACACCATCTCTAGAAGGCTGGCAATATGACCTTGAAAGGTAAAATGGATGCATGAACCTAACTTGAAAGTCTTTAATTTCAACATCAATATCCTCCACTAGTCCAATCTATGGGTTGTTATTATAAATCAATGCTTATATTAGGCAAATTTCAATGCTTATATTAGGCAAGCAATCTTTAATAATCTCATCAGTTTGAAAATTAAAAACAAATGAATAATCTTTTTGTTCAGAAACAACTTTAGTTTGAATTTTTGTTGGAATGAAATTGTGATAGCTGTGGGTGCTTGATAACGTTTTTGTTGAAAATCTTTGAAAAAAATTTCAATTTGCGTTATCATGTTTGACTCCTTAGATACGTATCAAAAACTAATTCCTATGATTTCATTTTGGTAAAAAAAAAACATTCCAGATGCTGTAAGTATGATTTGTTGTTGCTCAATGAAGGCTAGCAATTGAAGTTAGTTTTTTAACAGTCCCACCAAAACCATCATAGGGTGATTTACCATGATTTGTTGCAAAGAAAAACCATGTACATTTCATAGCAAAATCTTTTCCATGGTGGCATATATTTATGAAGTGTTCGCAATTTTGTACTGGTCAGCACACCCATCTGAAAAGTAATGAACAGTTACTATTTGATGAGAAATATTGCTTTTAATATGTTCCATTGATAACTTCATTGCATGATATACCCTATCTATATCATGCAGGAAACATCTGAGATAAAACATATTGAATCACATTTAAGGACATTTACTTTATAATAAACTACTGTAGGATGTAATGTTGCTTGAACTTTGTTCCAGTGAAAAATTTGTACTTCGTATTGTACAAGAAACTCATAATTTTTTAAAAAATCACAAAGGACAATGACCTCAGTACTATTTAACTCATTTTTTAATTTCTATAAAAAATCAGCAATGTATGAGTGTTTTGCAATGTAAGAATGAACAGTAAGTTTTTGTAACTTATTTATTAAAGTATTAATTAAGCTACTTGATTTCTGTTAGACTTACTATCTCAGATCGGTCTGTTGTCTTCCATTGTTTGTAATCTATACAATAACCATGATCTTCATCAATATCTTCTTGAGAGTAGAATTTATTTTCAAGATAATGTTTTAATATAAAATCTTCTGGACACAAAGGACAACAATGTAAGATACAATTCTTGTTAGCCCTACTAAAAATAAATCAATAAGTTCATGATAAACCTTGAATAATTCAACTGCACTAATCATTAACCAGATGCTCACACTGTAATGCACCATTTTGGACGATTTGAGCAACATTGAGAAAAACAAGTTTTTATATCAGAATAACTGATTTTAAACTTAGCGTACAGTCAATTTTTTTTTTTTTCAGGGAAAGATAAACACCATTTTTCAGCAGCAGTTTGCATGATATCTGCACCAAATAATAAGTAACACTAAATTCTTTTTCTATACATTTGTTAGACCAAGGTATTGGAACCAGTAGTAATTAAATTTTCTGATTCCATTTGAAAGTTAAGTTTTCTTTGATTTTTCCTAAAGTATATCCATATCATTTGCTTTTCATTTAATTTCCTCATATAAATATGGCTGCTAGTCGGTTCTCCTAGCCCATCATCCTTAAATGACATCAATTTAATTATACATTATGAACATATCGTTTCTTTATTATAGAATTTTCTTTATTTATTATTCCAATTGAACATCTTTCTTTAACATTAATATTTTCATATTATTTTTTAGTTCTGTAAGAAATATTTTTCAAATAATTATTTGAAAATTCATAAATAGAAAATCCTTCATTAAACATGAAGGTTGTGCAAAGTGAAGATCTTTAATGTGAAATGCAAACAAGTTTATATATTAGAACTGTACCTGAGATTCTAAAATCTTTTTAAAACAATGCAAAAATTAATGTAAATAACTTTTGTTTTCATTATTAAATATCAATTTTTCTTATTTTTTAAATAAAACTTTCGATGCAAATAAATCAGATTCATAAAAGAAAACCTATGCAGTTTTTTTGTAATAAGGAGTTTTGTTATATAATAGAACCATATTAAAAATTTCATAAAGAAGCTTTAATTTTTTAGTGTTTTAGGTATCATTTTTGAGTTCTTCTCTCTAAAAAATAGTTAGGTACAAATTTTCAACACTATTGAGCAAGTATTTCATAAGTTAAAGCTAATTGTGTTATGTAATTAGTATAAAAAGTAAATAGCACTGAAAAAAAAATCAACAAAGAGATTGGGACTGAGTATCAATATCTCTGAAACCGTAAGGATTCAGATACTAAAAGTTGGAGTGAAGTTTTCTTTCATTAATATGAGCTTGTATTGCGAAAATCACCAAAATCTGAGATGGCATGGTGCCAAGCATAAATTGAATTGAGCTGGAATGATCCTTTTGAGTTCTATACAGAAATTTTAAACAAATGTACACGCAAGTCTTTTGTTCAGCATAAAAACACAACTAATTCAAAATAATATTAATTTAGATAAGTTAAAAAAAAAAAAAACTAAATAAAAGTAAAAGAAAAAGTTATAAATATCAAGCACTAATAGAACCACATATATGATGCACATAGTTTACATTTTAAAAGGAACCATAAAACCTGTGTGCTTTTATAAAGATTCTAATATCTAAAAAAAAAAAAAAACAGCAGGCGAATTTTGACGAAAACAATAAATTTGTATTTCTTTGTGTACACATTAATTAAATATAGTAAGAATAACTTAGTTTTGATTTATTTTATATTCATCTTTTTTTTTCCATCTGAAAACATCATATGTTTTGACCTGGTTGTCTAACTGACCATTGGTCTAACATTTTTACTTATAAATTAAAAAACCTCAAAGCTATTGTTAATATTTAAAAAACTGTAATTTATTGAAAAACATAACTTTTATTTGCAATAATTCTGAAAATACATAATCAACTTTAATCATTTTAGATATTTAAACATTTTTATTGTTAATATGGTGGGACATTTTAAATTAATTTCAAATTGCCCTGTCAACTTTTGAGAGGTCCAAATATCAACTTTTAAAGTCTTAGCTAAGTAATAATTGTCTGTTAGTTCAAGCATTTAAACATTAGTTACCTATTATATGAAAGAAAATACTCACTTTTGTTATCCATTTTCAATCTGATTAATCTGTTAAGTCTTTAACTAAAAAGAATTTTATTATTGATTATAAGCTAAATCATATGTAATTTGTCCAATCAAATCTTAAGTCATTTGTCCATTTAAATCACATGTCATTTGGCGAATTAAATTACATGCCGTATGTCCATTTTTTTAAGTTGAATTCCATACAACAAGATTTATTATAACATTTAAAATAATGAAAAGAAAAAATGAATAAAATTTTAGAAAATATGCCATGTAATTATATTGTTGAACACCATTAGTAACTTTCAAAAAAAACTTTAAAACAACGTTACTGATTTTTCAAACTTCTTTTATCTATACTTATAATATATTATATCACAGGCTCAGAGCAAAAACATTGTAACTGACAAGATGGTCAAAATTGAGTTTGGTGCATAATTTGATGTAGTCTTTGGGGTAATACCTAAATATGGTTGAATTTTCCTAAGATCATTCACCACATACCATGTGAGCACACAACATCGATTTAGGAAGACATATCAACTTTTGAACAGTATTTTCTCCATTTTGCAATAATGTCGGTTAGAACATTTTTGCTGTTAGCCCACAATATATACTTTTTGCAAAAACGAATAAGATTATTTTTAAAAAATTTCTTTTTTTTTTAATTTTTTCATTCATTTTTTTCTAAAAAAGTGTCTAGAATAATGTTGACATTTAAAAAAAATATTACTATATGTATGTATACATACTATACACACTTTAACATTTATACTGAAGGGTAAATTTATTATACTTGCACTTATACTTTATAATGAAGATCTCACAGCTTCCTATTTTAGTATGATATCAGATTGCTTAGCTAAATGCACAATACTATTTGTACTGCTGGAGTGGTATAGGCACCCAAAAACTAGCGCCCAAAAATTTTTATTATTGGTTGTTTTACTTTTGCTATTTTTATTAAAAATACGAAAAAAAGTTTTAGTTTAAAATGCATAAGGATATAACTAACTTTTTATTAATTTTAGTAGGTTAATTTTTTTAGCACAATAAAATGAATTAATAAGTAATTACATGCCTTAAATCATTTAACATTTAAAACTAGTATATTGGTTACTAGGGTCAAATCATTATATTTTAATCAAATTGAACAAAACTTTGTGGGTCACCATCTCTGATTTTCCTGATTTTTACATATTGTTATGTACATTATGTAGATAGGTTAAATTTGAAATTTCACACTTCCAAGTACAACGGTTAAGAAATTATAGCCTTAGAAACATGACACAGTGGTCCCCCTCAATTTACAAATTGTTAAAACAGACTACTTTAGAGCTGTATAAATTTTTTCTCACTTTTAAAAAGTGTCTTATTTTTTCTAGAACTATTTTCTGGACAGTTTTCTCTTTAAAAAAGTAGTTTTTATTAACTTGTATTAAATTAGAGAAAAATTATGACCTCCTCAACTTTGAAAAAAATCCTAAAATTGCTCAAACATGCCAAAATGAAACTAACTGTAGCATTTTTCTATTCATCCACAAGTCTTTACAGATAAGTTTTCTGATGAGCTACAACTGCCTGCAATAAATGGGCAAAATATAGGCAGCTTGTTGCAGTTTAGAACTTAAACATATCTAAAAGCAAAATGTCCATTTGCCTAAAAAGTCCAATTTTCAGCCATTTTGACATGATTATAAATTTTTCTATCACTTTATTTTGATCTAAGATTAACAGCATATAAGACCATTAGACCCAACTATATGAAAATGCAAACATTATAAACTTGTCAAATTTACACCAAAAATGCCAGCTTTTTTAAATAACCCTATTTTTCAATTATCAACAGTTGAATGTGTTACAAGAAACCAGTGTCCCTCTGATTTGCCTACTAGCCTATGCGAAGGGTACAACTAATTATAAGTCATTTTTTTAATAAAAAGAAATATATGGCTGGTTACCCTCTTTTTGATCTGGTCTTTATAGTAGATAGGGCACAAATAATAATGGTGACCCACAGGCCATTGGTTGAAATACAATTATTTGACCCACTAACCCAATGTTAGACTTGAAAAAATAAATTAAGACTTATTACACAAAACTCTATTTAAAGACAATGGAATGTATGAAAAACTTATTTTTTTGAAAAAAAAGAAAAATTTTAAAATAATAATTGCTTGTTGCCAATTAAGACTTAAACTTTTGTAATAATAAATAAACAGAAGCAAAAACTTCCTTATAATAATATATTAAACATGCAAATTTAATTTTAAAGAAATGCCAGTGAGTCGTTATTTTAAATCAACCTTGCAGATAAAACTAAACAAGATAAACGCAAACAAAGAGATATTTAAAAATCATTGTTGCAGCACCGGTTTTAACAAGGAGAGAGAGAGAATTACTTCAAGAATATTTCACCACTCCCTTATCTACTTCATAAAGTCAAACAAACATAACTGACCATTGGTCTAATCAAGGCAATATAATCAAAAGATCTAAGGATGATCATAACTGTATTGCTACAACTCAACTCAGTTCATTAATCAAGTTAATAACATTATAAATACACTTGTCAAACTTAACCCAATTACCAAAAATCACCTTTTGTATAAGTTGTATTCCAGTTTTTATGGGTTTGTCTATTGTTACACATGGAAACATGATTAATCGGCATTGATTGATGCATCAGCATAGGGTAATAATCCAAACCAAACTGGTGCATAGGCACACCCTATATATGCAAATTGCATACCTAATATTAAGATATTACCTTTATATACATACAATAAACCCTATCATTAGCATCAAATGGCCTTTGCTAATGATACATCACTAATTATTATTAAAGTGTAATTCATCATTTTTCTAAAGAAAGCCCTCTAAGAAAAAATCTGATGCACATTTGTCGTCAATATAATTTCAGTCCTAGCCTGATTAGAAAACAAAAGAACTGTAGACCAATTATGTTCATCATAAGACAATTTTATGCAATTGAGTTCAACAAAGCATGCACTCCATCTTTCTTTTTGGTATATAAAATTTGATGAAAGGAATAAAATGTTAAACTTTGACCCAGCCTACAAGTCACTTAACATATAAAAGATTGACGATATCATTGCTTTCAGTTCTACTCAATAACTTCTAAGTGAACTTAATTATTATTTTGGTTGGGAATGAGTTAA
>NC_088925.1:28825000-28865000 GCF_038396675.1 Hydra vulgaris | reverse complement strand
GATATGGTTTTATTTACATAAATTAATGTTTAACTGTGTTTACTGTTTTTAACTGTGTCTTTTTTATTGTTTTTAACTGTTGAACTGTTATAATAAAAAAAAATATACTGTAGAACTTTGGGAAGTCAAACGAGTTTTTAGGCTGAGGCATTTTACAATCTACCGGAACAAATATGCTTCTGCGGCTTTTCCTTGATGCTATAAAAAAAAAACATTGCGTAGTTTTATGAGGTTTTATTGTTTGTTTTCTAGCCTTTTCAAAAAATACAAATTTAGCTCCAATAAGGTTTTAACAGTTTTGATATAAGGAAAAAAAAAATTTTTTTCATTATATCGAAACTTATATCGAGTAGAAAATAAATTAAATTTCTTTTGTTTCATAAATTTTTACTAAACTTTTTACATAAGCAGTTTAGTACTTATCTTTGGAAATATTTAACAAATATTTTTCTGCATAATTTTTTAAACAAATTTTCTCGTTTGACTTCCCAAACTAAGCGCCTTTAAAGTCAGACAAAATATCGTCTACATTCGGAGGCGATTCTACGAATATAATGAGGATGAGGGAGGGGGAGGGGCGTGTGTGAATCCTCTAAAAGTACCCACTGGTTCTTATAAAGATTAAAAATTGTTCTTTTTGTTTTCTGTTAATAACTTATTAAAGTTTTTTTTTTCGAATTAATCAAGAACATTTTTTCTTTTAACTTTGCTACCAGTTGTTTTATTTATTTAACATTTTTCTTCAATTTTTTTTCTTCAATTAGGGAGTTTAGTCACGTGATTTTTTATCACGGAAAAAAAACTTTTGGTTTGATATTGAAAAACTTCGTCCAAAATACGAAGGAAATGATTTTATGTAGGTGTCGAAGAATAAAAACCCACCCATGAAAATTAATTATATACATATATATATTGATGTATTATTTTTCAGAAAAGAACGCAGAACATTTACTTATGTGATGCCGACAGTTTTCTCTTGAACTAAAAAAGTTATTCTCTTTTAAATGATTCAATTTTGTGTAAATACCAGTAAATTAAGATAGTTCATCTGGAATCACGTGAAAATAGGTTCTGCAGCTATTTATTTGTTATGTACATAATATTTTGATTTTAAAAAAAAAATTTTATATAGGATGGGTTTTTTGTTTTCTTTAAAGTGATTTTTAGAAATACCCCCGTTTTATTAAGCAGCGCACTGTGCTTAACTAAGTGATAACTTTCTGCGGATTTCTTAGTTACTCTACCATTCAATCTTCCATATGGAAAAAAAGATCTGTTATTTTTATTGAACATTAATATACATACATTTTTGTGCATTAATGCTGATATTGATATAGTTTAATTTTGGTTAATATATCTAGCTGAACTTTTTTGATAAGTATTTATTATTAACTTTCAAAACAACATTTATTAAATCATTTACTGAAGACTTCAGTAAATATAAACTAAATATAAAATTAGAAACAAATTACTTCAGTGAAGTAATTTGTTTCTAATTTTATATTTAGGTTAAAATTTGAAGTCAGTAAATAAATAAAACTATTTATTTACTGATAAGTAGATAAAAAGTTTTAAAGTGTTGTTAATTAAATCATCTGTATATTTATCATTAAGTTTTTTATCAGTGAAAACAAAATGCTCAAAAAAGAAAATAGAAATTAAAAAAGGAAACTTGAATCGATGATGGATTTAGAGTTTGATTATTTAAACATCTAAAGGATTTTAAAGATACCGTCAACGGGGGTGACTATGAGCAGCGGGGTGACTATGAACATCAGTACCAAGTTAACTAAAAGGTGAAACAACACACACAATAGATCTAAATTGTGTGTTATTTTGATCCAGTTGCATTAAATATAATATTTGGAACCTAATTTTAGGCTGCGCAAAATATTTACCTTTTTCGGCTTTTCTTTATCGCATATCAACAGCATGAGTTACATTGTTCGGGTAGTTTGTTGACTTATCAAGCTATATCATAAGAAGCGCGTATCAAAACACTATAAAAGTTGCTACACATCAGGTTCAGGTACATATTTTTCTAATGAATTCAAAATTGAGGGTGTAGTTTGTCTGTAAATGATTATTTGCTCATTTAAAAATAGCATTTTTTTATCAAGAATTCGATTTTTTTTTATTAATTTAAGGAACTCTGTCTCGAAATTACAAAAGAAAGGAAAATAGCCGAGGTTACAAAACAAATTACACTCAAAAAGACTTACAAGCAGCAGTAAATAAAGTGAAAAACCACGGGTTTACTATCAGGAAAGCAGCCAAAGCTTTTTAGTCAAATGTTATTGTGATAAAAAGAAAATAACAGACTTTATATTTAAAAATAATATGCCTGGTGTAGATTGGGTTCAGTCTTTCATGAAAAGGCATTGTCTGACAAAAAGGGTTGGTGACAATGTAAAGCATAGTAGGGCTTTAGTCAAAGAAGAAACCCTTAACCGTTATTTTAACAACTTATACCAAGAGTTAAAGGATATACCTCCAGAAAACATATATAGTTATGACGAGACCAATATAACAGATAATCCATGGGCCCAATGCTGTTATTGTTTGTCGTGGACATGGACACCACGTTGAAAACAAACAGGAACATTCAAAGCAATCAACTAGTATAATGTTTGCTGGTAACGCTGTTGGAGAATTTTTGCCATCTATGGTTGTTCATAAAGCAAAAAATCTCTACCAGGGTTGGACTCATGGTGGACCATCCTGAATCGTATACGATATCACCACTAATGGGTGGTTTGATGGTAGAACATTTACCAGATGGTTCATGGAGATATTCTTGCCTATTGCTATTTTAAAAGATTTTAGAGATTCTGAAAAATAATCTAGGCTTAGGTACAAATCCAGTTGCAATACGAAAAATACGCGGTCCAAAGGTTGAATCAGGAAAAAGAGTTCTTTGTTTAGATGAGTCAATGCCATCAAGTTAAACAGAGCAAAACAACAAAGATAGTCATTGGTACTGTGCTCTCTGTAACAAAAAATGGTTGGAGTTAAGCGACGACGTATGGATTCAATGCGACAAATGCAGCAAACCTTATCACCTCCAGTGTTGTGGCCTTTTCTATGAAAAAGATCAATATTATAAGCTTGATACTGAAAAAATTGACTTTATATGCAGCCTGTGTGAGCCATGTAAGAACTTCGAGGATAGTGATAGTTGATGGTCTGTTTTTTTAAAGGCAGCTTTGTAAATATTGTTGTAAATAGTAATGTGCTGAAAAAACTAGATTTTAAACTTAGTATGTAATTTTTTTCACATGAATTGATTTGAAATAAAAGACTCTACAACATATTAAAATACACTTTCTGTTATCTGTTTGATCTTTAACAGTATTCCTCCCCCCCTCCCCTCCCCAGCCTTACAACATGCTAGTCTATCCATAATCTAAGAAATAAAAACATTATGTCGTGTTCAAAGTAACTCCGAATCGGCTGTTCATTCTCACCCCGTTTTAAAAATACGAATATGCTTGTATAAAATAAGAAAATTAAGGTATTTACTTTATAATGTTTATCAGGCCTAGAAACAATTTTGGAAGCTAGATAGTATAATGTTCTGTTAAAAAAAAAAAAATGGGCTGTTAGACTAACTGTAGTGTTATATGATGCATAAATGTTTAAAAAGCGTTCATAGTCACCCCAGTTGACGGTATGTCAAGCAATCTGCAAATACTTATTTCAAAAAACGCTTTAATTGAAAGTGAACTAAACAATGTTAAAAAACTTTATTGTGAAAAAGAAGAAAAGCTCAATATTATTGAAAACAAATTAGAACTATTAAAGTCCAAAAATAAATCATTTAATGTTAGAAATTTGAATAAAAAAATAAAATATCGTAATACTCAACTGGAAATTTAAAAAAATGAAATAAATTCATTAAAAAATGAAACAAAATATAAAATATCGCAATTAAAAAAAAAAAAGAAGATATTACTTCAGTTCTTGAAAATTCCGATATAAACATTTCTGAAATAAAAAATGAGAAAATAAAACCGCAAAAAAAAGTGAGTCATTTAAAAATTATTTTGCAAAATAAAACCAACTATATTAATGATTGCAATATGAAAGATGTTATAAGTTTAGAGGGTGAAGTTGTTTCGTTATGTAATAAGACAAACATTTTAAACGAGGAGAATCAAAAACTTCAAAAATTGGTTTCTTTGTTAGATGACAAGGAAGTAAAAACATCTGAAGATGGCAGATACAGCGATGGCATTCGAGAAACTATCATGAAACTTCTTTCAATGAACGTGAGTATGAATAGTGTCAACGGAGTCATAAAAGTAGTATTAAACAAACTAGCAAAAAAGAACATATCTAGGCTACCATCAGCCGCTGTAAAATGTAGGTTAATGCAGGAAGCTTCAATTTTAGGTCAATTTTAAGTTGCTGAAGCAATGCTTGAAAATAATTTGACAAATAAAAACTCTAATATAGGCACTTGTTTGCATGGTGATGGTACTCAGAAATACCATAAGCATTATGAAAATTTTCAAATTACTACAACCAGTGGGAAAGCTTTACCTTTTGGTTTGTCAGAAGTGGTTGGAAAAGATGCGGCAACTGTCTTGCAAAACTTTACTAATATAGTAGATGACATTTGTGACGTTGTTAGCAACTCAGCCACTGAAAAAGAAATTAATTTTGCTAAGTTAATAACATCAATTAAATCAACAATGTCTGATCTATCTTCAGTTAATCCTCTTTTTAACTCACATTTAAATACATTAAGAGAACAACTTTTGCCGATTGCAATTAATAACTGGCATTTGCTTTCTTCAGATGTCAAAGACAATATGAAGGACATAAGTAATTTTTTCTGTAAACTTCATTTGCTTGCTAATTTTGCATCTGAAACTGATAAGGTTTTGAATTCTTTTGAAAAAATTCTGCTTCAAAATGATTTTGAAACTGTTTTTGCTGTTAGTGGTAAAGAATGTGGTGCTGTAAGGTTAGTTCGTAGTGAGGAAGCTGGTGTTGCATCATGGTTTAATTCTTTTCTTTCTTCTCGTAATGATAAATCTTTTTTTGTTCCATTTATTGGAAATCATTTTCATATTTTATATTACAATGCAGCTGCCCTATACTATCATAAGGATGCTATAACAGAATTTCTTAATGCTTGGCCTAACCCTAATAATTTATTAAAAGCAATTAAAGAAGACATCACAAATCTTGTATTTATTGCTGAAGTTCGTGCATTAGGTATTGTTGACAAACTACTTGTGGCAAACTATCGAATCACTTGATAGTATTTTATTTTTAAACCCCTACCTACTTCGCTTAAAAATTAGACATTCATCACTTTGTATGGATGCAGCTTCTTTATTATTTGCTAATGGAAAATTTTTTGAGAATACTAATCTTCTTTATCAATATGTGGTTTACACCAAACTGTTTGAATGCACTCAAAATGATGAGTTTGATTCTTTAACTGTGCAATCACTTGAAATTATTTTCCATGCGATTCTTGTTATTTTGGAACGTCAGTGTGCTGATCAGTTACCAGGTGGTAAATATTGGAATCCATCTAACTCAGCTTCTGAAGCTGCTTCTAATGTCTCTGTCACTAACTAAGCATCAGAAAGTGACTTTGCCATTTTGGATTTAATGGTTCGCACAAAACCCAATGCAAATGTTCAAACTATCCAGGCTTTGACAATGTAGTCTCAGAACCAAACATTAGAATGGCTTAATGGTAAAACAGATGAAGAAAGAAAACAATTACTTGAATATTCAAGAACTAAAGTAACATTAATGAAAAGCAAATATGATGAAAGAAAAGAAGCTCTTAAAAAAGATAAAGCTATGCACCTTCTAGCAAAGCAAGAAGAAAAAAATCGAGAAGAAATTAAACTACAACATAAAAAAGTTGCAGCTTGTAATGATTTGATAAATTTAAATGTAAGGGCATGGACATTATTAGAGGAAGCAGAGGAAACAGGTTCTAATATAGAAGAGCCATTGAAATCAAAATTACTCCTTGCTCAACTTAATTTTTATCGCATAACCTCAGATGCTGATTGTGACAAAAAACTTTTTTGTAAAACAAAGGTAGAAGGAAGCAAAAGAATAAACTTGTCTTCAGAGGAATTGTATCAAAATCTTCTTATTGTTATTCAAGCAAATTTAACACCAAACAAACAATCTTTAACTAATATAAGTAATAATTTAAAGCCTCGTAAAATACGTGATGCAGCTGTTGAAAACAAAAAAAAAGAATTAATGGAAAAAATTCAAGATGCAAGACTAAACAAATTAATAGAGCAACAAAAAAAGTACTCCTTATCAAAATTTATTAACAATCCATCTGATTTTGTAGATTTTTCTATACAACATCATGTTAGAGAAGAAGATACTCATGAAGTATCTTGGGAACGTGCGCAAGTGGTTCAAATTGATCAATTAAATGTTAGACGAACTACATACCTTGTTAAGTATGATAACGAACCTGATGAAGTATGGTCATTTCCTTTACTAATTGATTTTGAAAAAGGTAATCTTATTCTTTGTAGCTAGGATTGCAAGGTAATTTTATTTAATGTAAATTTAGAATAATGTTATAGTATATATTAATCTTATTTATTTTATTGTTATGTTCCAATAAAGTGTTTTTACTACATTTGAGTTCAGTGGTTTTTATCTTTATAAATAGTATGAATCATATCTGATATGTTAATCTGTACCAATTTTGTTTATTTGTTGTTGTTTATTTGCAGCTTAACTGCACATTATTATTTAAAAAAAAAAAAAAAAGCTTATGCAAAAATACTATTACTTTTACATGAACTGCCTATCAAGTAAAGGAAAAAATCCAGAAATGGAGGGCTAACCTTAGGCTAATTTACTATTACTTTTACATGAACTGCCTATCAAGTAAAGGAAAGAATCCAGAAATGGAGGGCTAACCTTAGGCAACATGACAGCTCACTGATGGAGTGCAAAGTCCTATGGCTTACCTTCTCGCTGGTGCACTTCGTTAAATAAGTTAGACAATTTTGTCTAATTTATGAACGGAATAGCCAAGGCAAATTATGTATAAAATTGCATAAATTTACAGATATGATGTCTGCAAAGTTTTGAATGAATTTTGAAAATTGAAATTTCTGTTTTCGAATAATTTGCAACATATAGTCAAACTTGGGTACATTAATAGTGCGATAACTTATTTCGAAGAAAAAACGATTTAAGACTTTAAATCGTTTTTTCTTTCTTTAAAAAGTTAAAGACAAATAGATAGATAAGATAATCCGTATAAGTATTTCCATGACTGTTAATCTATGTTAATTCCATATCTGTTAATCTATGTACTCTCAATTTCCTAATACAAGAGGGGGGTAATAAAAGTGTGGGTGGGGGTGGGGAGTTTAGTCAAGATTTAATAAACCGGGGGAAGGGGTCAGAATTTACACTGAAAATTTTATTACTTATCAGTAACTAGTATATATTTTTTAATTTTTAAAGCTGATTTTCACTGATTTGTTTTTTTAGTTTTTAGATATCATTTTTTTGTTAATAACAAGTAAAAATTAATAAACGGGAGGGGGTGTTAATAAGCTTAGGGTGGGTGGCAAAGTTTCTCAAAAATTATTTAACGCCCCCCCCCTCCCTTCAATTATGGACTCCAGAGTACACTATCAAATAAAGCCAAACACAATAAAATAGAACAATTTAACGAGTTTTTCATTCATTGTTTTCAAAATTTTCAAAAAAGTTAAAACCCCTAACCCCATTAAAAAATAGAAATTTATCGTAGATCTTTTATCTACGTTAAATTTATCCATAAAATATTATCGTAGGTGCTGAAAACAATAAATTAGTTGAAACAGTAGACTATAAGCGGTTAAATCTCTTTTTGAATTTATAATAATACTGAAATTATTAACAAGTCGTTGACTAAAATCTTTTTTGTTTGTGTAAAAATAAATTTTAGATTAATGTTTATTGTGTACGTATTCTGACGTTTTCAGCCTGTTTTGTTTGGGTCCACGTTGTTTAATTGATAAAATTAAAGAAAAATAAAATTAATTTATTTTAATAAAAATAATTTAAGTTAATATTTATCATCAAAGTTTTGTTACGCTTAACGTATTATAAATTAAAACATTTGAAAATTTATTTTGTACAAAAAAATTTAAAACATATTCAAACATATTATACTGTTAATTGACTATTTCATGGTACGTCTGCGTTAACCCTCCAAAAAATTTTACTTATGAATGGTTCAAATAATTTGGATTTACAATTTAATTTCTTGTGTTCTAACAAGACATATAATATTTATGAATATGACAAGTGATTTTTTGAATGATTTTGAAATTTCACGTACAAATTGTATAATTGGATGTTCAGTTGAGTTATCTTTCTTGAAACCAATTTGATTGATGTAAAATAGATCATTATAATGAAAATATTTATATTTTCTGTTGAAGATAACTTTTCTTGAATTTTCGAAAATGTGGAGAGAAAAAAGATGGGGCGATAATTACTGATTTTAGATTTGTTCCCTTCGCTAAAAATAGGAATAATTTTTGGAATTTTTAATTGTTCTGGGAATACTCCTTGATGCATAGAAGCCCCAAAGATTTTAGAAAGAACAACTTTAAGATGTTCAAAGAAATCCATACCCACGTTTCTGTTAATTTGATCTGTTCCAATTGCTTTTATTTTTTTTAAACAGATTTGAAGGCTCTTTCAAACTCATCAAACATTAATTCGGAAGATAACTCATCTGAACAAATGCAATTATCCAGGGGTTCTATATAATCAGTCAACATTGGTTTTAGGGATTTTTTCAAACAGTGTTGGTCCTAAACGAGTGAAATATTTGTTAAATTTTTGAGCTATAGTTTTTGGTTCATATAAACTTTTGTAATCGACTCTAACCATTTGTGGAAGGAAACTAGAGCATGATTTTTTTTTACCAATAATTTCTTTCATTATTTGCCAGACCCGTTGCAACTTGGTGGGGAGCAGGGCCTTGTCTCCCCCCCCCCCCCCCAATAATTTTTAAAATAAATAATTCTGAAGAAATTTACTAAAAAAATGACTAAAAAGCAAAAAAAAAAAATGTCTTTTTCACTTAAAGCTGTTTTTGTTTTTAAAAAGTTTATATATAACTTTTGTTTTATTTTGGATGATTTTTTAAAACCTTTAGTAATCCAGGGTGTATTGATATCCTTAGTTGTTTTTGCTTTTTCTATGATTCGGAAATTACCTTTATAAACAGAAAAAAATGTTTTGAAAAAAGGTTCATAAATATTATTTGCGTTATCATCAAAATTTATGTTTTTTCCAATGCAATAACGATAGTTGGTCTTTAAGTCTCATTATAAATGCGTTTTTTTTATTACTTTTTTGGTATTAATGTTTCATTCTAGGTTTGTTTTATTAAGTTTCAGGAATAGAGGAAAATGATCTGATATATCAGTTTTTATGATACCTATTTTTATATTATTATTGAAAATATCAGTAGTTATATTATTATCTATAAGAGTTGCTGTGTTTATTGTTACTCTAGTGTGTCAATTTATTAAAGTAACTGACTTTTTTCAAAAATTGCATCATAAAAATTCTTAATTTTATGGTCGTTATTATAGAGAAAACCGTTCATAATTAAGTCTCCGACTATATAGATTTCTTGTTTATTATTGGTTCCTTTTTAAATGAAACGTTGTAAGAACATGCTCAGGTTTTCGCTCACGCTGTCAGGTGGCCGATAACAATAGCTTCGTAAAAAATTTTTAGTTGTTTGTAATTTTAACAGTTAAAATTTCTTAATCGCAGTCAGAAGCGCTCAAATCCTTCCGAAAACAATACTCAAAATTTTCGTAACATAAGTTAATACTCCACCTCCGCGCTTTTCTCTTCATAGAAATTATATTAAAATGAGGAATGTAAAAGTTACTATTTATTTCATCTACTGTGATCCAAGTTTCAGTTAAACAAATTATATTAAAAGTATGTTTAGTTTCTTCTAATAGATTTAGAAGTTTTTCAAAATTGTATTGCAAACTTCTTATTCCAAACTTTCTTGAGGTAGAGAATTACAATTGAATTATTATTTTTTTCACGAGCATGTCACCATAGGTGTGAGAATTTCTGGGAAATCTTTAAGGAACCCCTGAAGTTACCGGGAATGAAGAAGAGAGCTGTCCATCGAGTATAACTTTTATACTCGGATTGGTAAGGAAAGATAATCTTAAAAATTAAACCTGATACACCGCAAGAAGAGAGCTTATTGAAAAGACCAGCATACCGAGTTTTATCAAAGGCTTTAAAAATGTCGAGAGCAATAACCTTAACCTCTCTACATCTATCTCATTCACAATAAAACCTATTGGTTATTACCGTTAACAAATCAACTGTAGAACGAGAAGATCGAAATCCATATTGATGATCAGAAAGTAAGTTATTAGATTCAAGATGAAAGATTAAGGGACTTTCCATTAATTACGCCAATAAAATATGAGAGAGGAGGTCTGGAAATTTGTTGACAAGGGGAGGGGGGAGGTCTAGATAAGGTCAACAACGTTACTTTTTAATAAATTTAGTTACTTAAAAAAAAGCAAAATTAGGCAGCGTTTGTAGTCTTGTGTTACACATTCACTCAAACTTTAGTATTATTAATGACACTAACTTTATGTCTGCTTTTTTTAAACCGTGTTGTGCTTTAAAAATATCTAACACATAAAGATTTCTTTAAGCAAACACAGGATGTTTACTCGTAACTCAATTATTTTTTTAAAGTTTGTATTTGTTGGTCTGCTGCAAAAATAAATAAAGATACATTATATTATCTAAACGTTTATACAAGGGGTTCGAAACCTGCTGCTCTCAAGCTATATTTAAATTTTCGATATTAAAATCCGTACAAACTATCAAATACATTATTTTGTTATACTAGACTCTAATAAAAATATTTTGCTTTCAATGTGAAATTGGATTAGGTCTAAAGTTAAAGTAAAGAGGATTGACACATTCACGGATTGTGACTCTGCACTGTACATAAATTATGATAAATATTTAACATTATCTAGGACTAGGGCTGTTGACGGGTTCACGGGTACCCGCCCGTTGGTTACTACTGTTGTGATCCGCTTAAGTATATAACCCTTTTATATATTTGGTTCAATATATTATTTCAAGATAAATCAATAAAGATATTTTTATACAACTTTTTAAAATAACGCAAATTCTAATCTCCCATAAAGTTTTCTAATTCTTATATTTATACATAATTACGTAGTTATCATTCTCAACAACTACCTTGGTGTTGGTTACTACCTAGCATTACCAAATGCTACCCGTTATCCCAAATTAGCCAAATGCTACCGTTATCCATGCAAAAGCTATATATATAAATATATTTTATAGTTTGCAGATATTAAAAATACATATATTTTTTAAGTTTGCAATTATTAATCATAATATAACAACTTACAAATATAATATATTTGAAAGAAAAACTTTAAATATATATATTTGAAAGAAGATCTTGTAGATCTTGTCAGAAATTTCAATGTTACGATTTCTTTATCATAGTAAGAATTTCGTATAACAGCGAGGAATATTCTCCTCCATCAAAGTTTTAACTTATCTCTTTGTTCTTTTAAATTCCATAACTGGAACGATTTTTTTATTATTGACATAATATTGACTAGCAGTTCTTTGATAGGTTGCGTGAGTTTAATTTTTTTTACCTTCTATCACACACTGGAAGAAGTTTAAACCAAGAGTGTTGCATGTAGCAATCACTTTTACTTCTGTTCACTTTTTTTTTAGAGCAAGTCTTTGTAATTTTAAATGGTTGTATAAATTTCAAAAATGTTTGTAAGTTAAATGCTGAACTTTTTTTTCCTAAACATTTTACTTATAATCACTATTTCTTAAAGTTGTAAACTACTACAATTACTATTATTACTAAAATTTTTATTTTTTTTTATTTTTTAATAATAAAAATATAATAAATGTGATGTGTATGTGTGTATGCTGTGTGTGTGGCAGCTGTGGCGCAGTGATTAGAGTTCTAACTCAGAGAGGACCAAATGTTCGAGGTTTGATGCCAGTTCTAGCCAAATAAACAACATTGGTGACAATGGAAGCAAAAACATTCTGGTTAAATAACCTTCCGGGGTGCTCGTATAGGGTTCCGTTAGATTTTGTTGTGAATGACGTCTTCCACGCTTCTAGAAAACAATTAGCTGGTGCCTCATTTACGGGTATTAATATAATATATGTTATGGTTACGAATTGTATATATATTAGGGTAAACTGACCAATTCCTGGCCACTAGGTCTTTATTATTTTAAAAAATAAGTATGCATCGCGTAATATAATCGCGTAAACAAACAAATTTAGATTTAACTAGGTTACTTAACGATGAATACAATTATATGAAGTTTTAAAAAATTGAATATAACTGAAATTTTCAAAATTTAAGAGACTGAAACTCAGTGACGATGAAGGAAGCGATGAATTGCAACCTGTTCACATAATACTCGGTGCTACTGATTATCAACAAATAAAGACTACAGAACCGGTTGTAAATGGAAAAAACCCAGATAAAGATCCAGGAGCGGAATTAACTATATTGGGATGGACTCTTGTTGGGAGACGTACCCAATCAAGTTCAGATATTGAAAATTTTTTTATTGAACACTGGTCGTGAGGGGTTCGAGCGAATGTGTAGTCTAGAAGTACTTGGATTGTCAGAAATAAACAGTGAATCAATGTTCCACCAAGATTTTGACAAAAATCTTGGTGAAACTTTAAAAAAAAAACTTAATAAACTAGAAGAGTATAATGACATAATGATGGAACCGATCAATGAAGGGATATTGGAAATAGTATCAAAAATATCTACGGAAGAGATCATTCACTACATTTCTCATTAAGCGGTAATCAAAGAAAATGTTTGTTCAACAAAAATCAAGGTTGTTTATGATTGATTAGCTCAAAAAGACGCTCAATCCCCTTTATTAAACGATTGTCTGGAAATGGGATCATCTCTGCAACCACTAATATTTGACATTCTCATACGAAATTGGATAAATAAACTCTGCGTATTAGCTAACATACAGAAAGCATTTCTCCAAATTCGAATTCACAATACGGATTGAGACGCACAACGGTTAATTTGGTATAAAGACTTAAAGAAAATGGAGTAATTGGAGTTACGGTTTACAAGGGTAATTTTAGCTCCAGTTTAAGCCCATACTTTCTTAATGCTACCATTAAAAAACATATATCAAAATACAAGGATATCTATCCAAAAACAGTGTTAGCATTGGAAGAAGATACTTATGTTAATTATCTGCAAGCAGGCGGAGAGACGATAAAAAAATTTATCAGGTTTAAAAATAATTCAACCCAATATTTGACGGAAGCAGGGTTCCAGCTACACAAATGGTACAATAACATGAATAAATTGGCAAGTGATGGTGAGTGCAAATCAACAAAAATATTTGAGCTTCCTTGGAATAAAGAAACAGATTAATTGTTTAATGAATTCTTATATCAATAACGTAAATAAAGATGTTATTACAAAAACAACAAAAGAACCGAAATTTCGATTCCGCGAAGCGTGGTAGCTGGAAGAATTATTAAAGTATAGCTTCATAGATTTTCAGATGCAAGTAAATTATCCGTGTGTACATGTATATCACTATTATAAGTTACCAAAATTCAAAAACTAGCAACTTACATATGGCAAAGGCACGAATTGCACTAAAGGATATCAGTATTCCGAGACTAGAGTTGGTAGCACCATATACCTTAAGCATGTTGATGAATCATGTTAGGAATACATTAATAAAGTGTAACATTTGCAAAGTATATAAATGAATTGATGGTACTGCGATACTTTATTGGTTTAAAGAAAAAGGCAGTTGGTATTAATTTGTAAGGAACCGGGTTTAACAAATCTTATCAGATGGCAAAATAGAATGGCTGTATATCCCAACTAAAGAAAACCGTAGTAATCTCGGAACAAAAAGGATAATTTTGGAGAAACTATCAAGCTTGTGGCTTAATGGCTCGATTTGGTTAAAACACAAAAAATAGTAGCTAGACCAATTGGGATTAGTTGAAATGCCGTATGCATACAGTGAACGTATTTGTATAAAGAAAAGCGTCTGTATGGTAACAGAAGAAATAATAGGACATATATTTAAAGGATTGTGAATACGTTTCGGAAGATTTTAAGAGTGTTGTCTTTTATATAGAGGTTCATTTACAATTGTCGTAGTAAAGAAAAAATGGTTGGACTAATAAAGGCTGAAGAGAATAAAAAGCAGAATTGACAAGTACAAAGTTACTACAAGAAGCTGGCGTATTAAAATCTGATGCGGAACTCAAGCAGAATGAACAACAACTTTGGAGATGCCACGGAGAATCTCCGGGTATAACTTGATATTTATACCAAAAGGTTTCAGCTAACTTAACGCATAATTGAGCATCATTAAACAAAAACGCTACATGGAGGAGACACTATGGATAGAATCAGAGAAAAATTCTGGATAACAAATTTTCGAATTGCCGTTAAAAATGTCATTCGTGAGCGTAATTTGTGTAAAAGATACAGAAGGAAACCACTGTTACTACCAACAAGAGTAATGTTACCGCGCTTTTGAACTGACGATATAGAACCATTTACGGTTACTGCAGTTGATTTTGCCGGTCCACTTAAAGAGCCAGATAAATCAGTTGGGAAGTGTTACGTCGTACTATTTACATGCGTAAAGACAAGAGCTGTCTACCTTAAATTTTTTAATGATCTGCAGAAGAATTTCAGAAGCTTTTAAAAGAGTTTGTTGCAAGGAAAAATTCACCTCAGATAGTGCTTAGTGATAATACAATACATCTGTCGCAACAAGAAACTGGTTACGTATTCTTACGAAGAACGAAAGCCTCGCAAACTATCTAGCAAAGCAAGTCATAAATCTCAAGAGCTCTTTGTGGGGCAGGTTGTATGAATGTTTAATTAGAATAATAAAGAAAAATTTAACAAAAATAATCGAAAAGAGTATGCTAAGTTTTAATGAATTAGAGGAAGCGTTGTTGGATGTGGAGTGCTCTTTGAACATTAGACCACTTTGTTACCAATGTGACTAGTTCAGCAACCAAGTATAAACACCAAATGTGTTTATAAGAGGAAAATCTGCAAAATTGCTTAAAGAAGGTCTTGATTCAATAACAAAAGAGGATTGTATAATAAGAAGAATTAAGTTTGCAAAACGTTGAAAAGAACACTTAAGAAAAAGATGGATGAGTGAATACGTGCATGCGATAAAAGAACGGAAACAAGCCAAGGATTAGAAGCTTAGTGTGTATTAAAGATAATGTGAAAAACAAAACACTTCACAATATTGAAAGCGAATTTAAAGCGAATTCAATAATTGAAAGCGAAGTTAAAGGTAAAGATGAATTCATACGTGCTTTTAAAATGCGATTGCAAAAAGGTTATGTGATTGAACGAATAATTCAATTAGTGTACGACCTGGAAATCGAACTCGAGGGAAAAAGCGTAATTAAAGTGAAAGATTTATGAAAAGTCAAAAAAAGAAAAACAACATCTTGAAGAGAACAATGAAACAGGCTAAATTAGGTGCGATAAAAAAGATCAATTGCATCATGGAAGACGAGATGGTCGAAGTCTCTGCTTGAATCAGGGGAGGGTGTTGTCTTATTTTCTAAAAGTCTTTTAGAAAATAATTAACGTTTGTCTTTAAATATTAAATTTAATGATCTTATAATGATGTGATATTCTAGGTTTAGGAAATTTTACTATCTAATTTACGGGTATTAATATAATACTAGCATTCCGGACCCGTAAAATACGGGACTTGGTAAGTCTATTATACACCGACCATTTCTGCGAAGAAAAATTTCTACCGCTGTTTTGATGTTTAATGCAATTTTAAACTTTTTAAAAACTCTCTCCCTTTTGTTTGTTATAGTATATTATATTGTTATATATCAACAACAGAACTTCAAATTGTTTTAGTTTGTAATTTAGAAAATTGGAAAAGATTTTAAAAAGTTAATAAGCAAGCGACAGGACTTAAGCCCTTACGGTGTACTTCGGAAGCACAGTACGCTAACCACTTTGGCCACTAAGACACACAAAACAACCAATTTTTAAAACTATATAAAAAACAAAAGATGAAATGCAATAAATAACTTTATAAAACGCCAAATAATTGCTTTAAATCAAAGTTAAGGAGATTTTCCCGCAATGCAATATTTATATGAAAGTTAAACTTTATAAAAGTAAAAATATCTATTGAACTTAAATCGTTTTATTTTTCATCAAAAAAGATTGCAATTTTAGTTTCAAAATTTTTAAAGCCGCTTTTTTTAAGAGCATCTTTATACACGCGTTTGGAAGAGTTATAAATAATTTCATTAGAAGAGTCTTGACATCTTAGGAGTCAAGACTCTTCTAATGAAAGAAGAGTCTATTCTTAATTAAAATAGGAATTTGTTTTAAGATTTGATGGGGATGACTTGAATTCATATTAATATACAATAATTCATCATCAAAGCTTCTGTATTGAGAAAAATCTTCTATCGTGACCTTACAGCTGTGTCTCGAACTGCGAGGTTTTTCTTATATCTTTAATTGTTTTAATGACAAGCTTCCTCGATTCTTCATCTGAGCTAGACAAAAGCGTTAAAATAAGGGATTCCGAGTGGGCAAATAAGGCTCCATTTTGAATGTATTGTGTGGCAATATTTTGAACTTCATTATCTTGCTTTTTCAGCAGTCGCAACAGTGTTACTAAGTGACCTGGGCCATCTACAATACTGTGTTTTACTTTGATTTCATACCACATGTGGAAATATACTTGAGCTACCCAATTAACGATTAAATGAAACTTTCGAAGAACGTCACCAGTAAAAGTGTGATCACTTATATAGAGGAAAATGAAAGCTTCTGCTGTGGTAAGCCATCTGCTGTGGCAAATATTTCCACACTTTGCTTTAGAAAAATTTATGTCCATCTTGCCAGTGGACAAACATTGTATCAACTTTAAACAGAGAGCTGCATCTGTTGACATTGTTTTGAGAACTTTTTCAGGAATTTCAATTAAAGGTTCCAGCTGTGCTATAGGTTCAAACTTTTCAAGTCATTTTATGCTATTGACTTTAGATAAAGCTTTTCTAATAGGGCCAGTAAAACCATCCTTTGAATTAGTTGGGCCATCCAGTTCAACAGTTATGTGCATTAATGGTAGTTCATTACAATGGAGCATACAAATAGACCCAAATAATTTTCTCCCTACTAATTGTTCCAGATTTGACAGCAAACCTCCATCTTTTCCTGAACCTGTCATGGACTTTGTAGAATCTCCACCTACAACCTCTAAGGACTCATGGATTGCCCTTGGAACCATCCAATTGTAAAGAGCAAATGCGGCTTCTTTGGCTGGTTTGCTTGGTGTATAGCTTTAGGTGTCGTGTAATGAGTAAAGTATCTTCTATCAGGCTCACAGGTCACAGTTATATGTTCTTCTTTTATAGTTCTCATGTGAAATATATTTGTTAGAGGATTCTGTTCCAAAATTAAAGTTGAGTCCTTCTTTCCATCAATAAACAAACCTTTTACAGGTTCTTCGTCAGTTAATTTTTCTTCAGACATTATTACTCTCTCCATTATTGCTTCCCTTGTTCTTCTTACTTTCATAGGATCAACAGCTAAATAAGACATATCAGGCGTCAAATACTTCAATAGCTGATGTTGCTGCTGGTGAAATAATCATATCTTATTGAAACTTCTGCAGTATGACTAATTGACATATAGTTTTTTTTTCCAAATCTTGTTTTGAAGCGAATCTTATGAAATCTTTTCTTTTTTTAAATCTGAATTTTCCTCAATTAAACATTCAACAACGTCGTCATTTTCTACCTTATTTTTTTTTTCCATTTCTAATTTTTTTTCTACTCCAGACTTCCTCTTCATTTTTTTCTCCTCTCGCGAAATCTGTCTGGCAGTCTCTTTAATGTCATTGAAACCCATCGGGTATTTTGAAATAGGCCTTTTTTTTTCCTTTGGGCATTAAGCCATGGAAGTTCAGCCTTGGGAATTTTTTTCTCTTTCACATAAGTACACTTAATATGTACTTGATCAACGTAAGAATAATTTTTCAAACAGAACTCGTTAGCTAACATAATTTCACACTCGCAACATGTTATATCTAGCAATTGATCCAGTTTTGATTCCCAAAAAGACACGTGTGTCTTAGAAGCTTTCCCGTATGCTATATCTTTGATCTTGTTCCAGTAAAATTCAATTTTCTCCATTAAAGTTTTCTTTCCAATAAACACTGGAGGTTTAAAAAGAGCATTTGCTTTCATCCACTGCTGAAGAACAATATCAGTTAGTAGTCGAGAAAGTTCTCTCACCGAAATATTCCTTCTAAAAACAAAAATATTAAATATAATGCTAAATGTATAATTTGTTTCATAAATTTTGAGTTTCTTGATTATTACCTGTTAACATCTTCTTCTCGGAGTAAAGCTTCTTGGATAAGCAGACTTTTTCTCAAAATATCTCTTAAAGTTGGCACTTCTGACAGAATAAGATCCTTACTTCCGCCTAAATAAGTTGATAACTTTGTTTCCATAGAGAGTCTTGTGTTTTTTGAAGGAGTCATAGTTAATTTAATATCTTTATTAGAATTTCCATTTACATGGTTGCAAATAAAAAAACGAACTCTTTTTATATAATTTTTAAACCACTCATAAAGACATAATTACAGAAACAACTTACACTCGTAAAAAAAGTCCTAATAGTCAAAAACACCTTACACTTCAACCCCCAAGTAAAATAACAACATCATTATTGCGATACACTTTCAATTATAGTCATTTTGTCTGAACTATGAAGACGTCATTCAAACAAAATCTGAAAATTTCTATTGAAAAAATTCCAATCAAAGTCCTAATTATTTAAAAACTTTATCATTTATTATATTTTAACTTTTTTTTCAACCTAAAAGGACCCTTTTCCCCGCGAAAATTTGTTTTTTTTAGAAAAAATAATTGTTCACAATTCTACACATTTATGGTAATATATATATAAAAATCTAAATAGTTTCATATTTCAATAATTTAAAAATTTTGACCCTCCTTGCATTTACGCATAAATGAACAATTTTACCTTTTCGAAAACTGCGATCCCGCCTAGTTAAAAAAATTTTTTTTCAATTTTTTTCTGGAAGTTGATATTTACATATAGCGGCACCATACAAATTATCCGCCGAATTAAAAATCAAATTTTTGAAAGTACGATGTACACTAATATACACTGATTAGTTTAATAAAACTACGTATTTAAAAAATATTTGAATATTTTAATCAAAATGTATTTGATAAATTTTGATTAAAATACGAAATAATAATAAATTATAATGATTAAATTAATAATAATGATTTTGAAGGTTAAGATAGTATTAATAGCACTTAGCACTAAGATAACTGAAAATAAATCATCTGTTCGACTATCTCCAGAAATTCAAAAAAGAATCCCTGCATTGGCATAAGCCTGCAATAGATACGGGCAATACGGCATCTCGGACAACAACGGAAACTTGTATGCTTTATTTATACGTGTCAACCTTAGTCATCGTCATCGGCAAAAATCTTTGTCTAATTTTATTGTTCGTGTTCCGATGTGTTACACGTGTAAACAAGTACAATAAGAACTAAATAAAGTAATGAAATAAATTTATCTTTAAATTTTTACTTCAAGGATATCCTCGAAATTTTTCTTTGATCCCTTGTGTTCTAACACTCTATTGCATTGTTTAAAATTTGAAGTTTCTATTTTGGAATTATATTTTATACATAAACTTTCACTTTTTTTGTTCTGCATTAAGTTAAATAGATTTAGTTTATTTTAGTTACAAAAATCTTTGACATCATCCAAAATAGGGTGCTAAGCGGTTTGGTTTTTAAACTGCAAATTCACAATATCTAAAGTTACCTTATTCTTCAATATACAAACAAACAAGATTAACTTATTTTGCTGTACAATTGTTGATACATCTTGTGAAATGATGTGAAATCAAGAATGAATATAATTTTTCTGTGCTTGAAAACATTGAGGAGTGATTTGAAGCGTTCCTTCCGACTACATCAAGCTTTTGCATTACTATGTCTTTATAATCTTAGTTAGTGCTGGAACCGCCAATGTTTTACATAGCTGAATAATAGAGTTTGGATGGGCAAAGCAGATTCCTGACTGAATAAGAGTTTGTATTACTGACCTGAAATTTGATATTTTATAAATAATATTTAAACTAATTAGCGAGGCGAAGAAAGAACTTTTAGTGTCCCATATAAAACTTAGATGACCAAGTTTATCATCCAATTTTATTTGTTGGTGGTCAACTGCTATCGTGCAGTTTGAAATTTATTACTTATACGCTTTTGGAAAAGACAGTCCTTTGATGTTTATTGCACAAATATTAGTAAGAATCTTTGGTCTATTCGTGTGAAATTGGTTTACGTTTTGGTACACCAAGGTAAAAAGTTCTGTTCGCATTTTGTAAGCTCCTTCATTATATCTAACATGTTTCTTATTTCAGGTATTTTGCAAGAATGACTAATAATATTGAGATTTATGCGTTTTTTGGACAAAACGTCACTTTTAGAACATCGCTTCTTTTTTACTTTACAAAGAAAATAGTTAGTCGTATGAAAAAAAAAATTATTGTAAAAGTTCCAGTCACAATTGGTTTACTATATCCAGTCAGACTTTTTTTCAAAACTGTCGTTTTTCATGATCTATAGACTGTTTATTAAAAAAAAAAGCTTTCGGGGTTAGTTGACAAATTTTTCACGGGGTAAGTTGGCTCATAGCATTTACTATGGAAAAAAAAATATATTTTTATAAAATTATTATTATTATTTTTTTTAATTTTTAACAATATTGAAAAAATTTATTCTTACAAAAAAAAAATTTTTTATTAGTTTTTTTTTTCACAGATAAAAAGTGGGCTACTGTTTGGCTTTTATACGGACTAATATTTGGTACCAGCATGGCCTACTATAAATACACGGCCGGGTTTGTTAGTTTTTACGGAAAAAATAAGGAGGCCAGTTTTTTTTGTTGTTGTTGTAATTACTGAGTTTTCATAGAAAATGCTGGAATAATAAAAATATAAATTATTAAAACAAATAAACAACTGTTTAAAATTCTTTTTTATTTAAAGTAATATAAACATTCATAAAATCACAATAAATTTTAAAATACTGTGAAATTAACAACAAGAAATAGATTAATCATTATGCTTTCTTTTTGTTCTCTTTGATTTAAAAGCAACAATCTCGTCTTTTCTTTTTCCACCATTGATAATTATTTGCTTGTTGTTAAAGTATATTTTTATAATTATATTATTATTAAATATTACAGCGTTATCAAAATGCTGAGGACACATGAAGAGCCCTCCTCTTCCAAGATTCAGGAGCTTTCTTGCAGCATATCTGATATTATCAGCATTTAAAAATAAATTTTCTTGAGCTAAATCTAGTTTAGCAAAGCAATGGGATATATATGATGCAAGATGTTTCCCAGGTAATCGAAGCCCCCCTCTAGAGAGCAAATTTGTATACTCAACACAAATGGTGACCTTCTCATGATTTAATAACGCTTCACATTCAGATCAAACAAATTGTTTAGAGATTTTTTTCATAATAAATCCTGCAATGTAGGTTGCCACCTCCTTGCTGTCATCGTCTAAATCAATCTCTTCAAAATCATTTTCAAAATCGATTTCACATGAAAGATCTGGACTTGTCTCTGGTTTAAGATTTAAATCCCAGTAATTTATATCTTCTTTCATTAGAGATTTAATTTGAAGTATTTTCTCAGAAGATTCAACTTCATGTAAACCAACGAGAAAACGACCTACACTCATTTGTCTATATTTTGAAAATTGACGTTCTAGAGGGTCACTTTGGAAACGACTTGTTAAAATGTAAGTATAACCTTCATTGAGTAAATTATCACACAAATCAGCAGAACTTTTAATGTTTTTATCATAGCATTTGCTGTTTGCTTGCTAAGAGTAAACTCCACACTCCTTTAACTGTTTTATTTGCCATTCATTAATCCACTTCAAAAAACAACGTAAGAATTCAGGTTTTTTATCTTCCCTCACAACTGCATAACCAATATAGTTATTTGAGTATTTTGACTTTGAATTCGATATTAACCACCAACTATTAATAAGGCGTAAAAATTCAGCTGCAGATAAATCTTGTGGAAAATAACTTTTAATGGCAGCTGACGTTGTTTCATGAAAAATATTCAAAGCAAGAGGAACACTTTACTTATCATTTCCTGGATGTAAAGTTTGAAATGTGAGTTTATGTGCATTACGTAAATAAGCACTAAGTTTTTCATCTTTTTCGTAAGTTTTATGGAGAAGATGCCAAGATATTTCACCAGCAGTAACTGAAATAGGATCATAAAGTCCATCGAAATAGAAAACAGGGAATATAAATCGCTTAGAATTAAGTAGATTACTTCGAATATTTTTTAAGAGATGAACACTATCATACATAAGGTAAATTTTTTTTTTTTTGAACACAATAAAATGATCTTCAGATTTACCAGTTCCGAAGCATTTAATCAACTGTCCATATCCTGATACATTTGTCGAATGATTGTCTGCAACTATTGAACGTACATTAAATCCTGCTAATTTCAAAACAGACAAACTTTCTTTAATTTCAAGGAAAACTGAAAAATCTCCATTTATTTTTGTTTGTGGACAAGACTTTATGACATAAGGAATAGATTTTTTTAAACTCACAACCATAAAAACAACGATACTTTTGAAAAAGTTACCATTTTTATCCAAACCAACATATTTACCGCTACTATACTCACTACATTTCTGTAAATACATTTCATCCAACATTAAAATACAGTCTGGGTCTACTTTTCTTTCCTCCAAAAGTAACTTAATAGCTTTTAAGGGTTCAATTCCTCCAGCTGCTAATTTTTTTAAAACTGACAATGACGGTAAAGGTATTTTTTCTTGTAATTGAATGTATGCTTGCTTTTAAGTATAGCGTTGTAATAATGAAAAACGAAGAACTTCAGATGAATATGGTTTCCTGCCTTTCAGTTCATAATATTGGATACTATGAATTTCATCTAAAAAAGTATTTTTTTTTCTGCAACAAAAATACGCATATATGATGCAAGGTTTTCTAATATGCTAATATTTTTAAGTAAATATTGGTTTTGCTTAAACCACTTTGGAAGAGGAATTTGACATCCATTGTGATGCAACTTTACATGCAAAGTAGAATCGACTTGTATTGATTCAATACATGGAGCATTATCAATAGATGCCACATTAAAAATACGATAATATAAAACATGAGAGTCATATTTTTGAAAAATAAAGCCAACAGGACTTGAAGATGAATTTAACATTTCTAGGTCTTTGATAGAATCTTTTTCCACAAAAATATCTGATTCATCTTGAATGCTTGTGACACATCTAGTTGGAGATTTTCTTGATGGACCTGGAATAGATAATAACAGAGAAGGTGGAATTTTTTTTATTGCATCATTTGAATAAATAGTTGGTATCGGATGAAGATCATAAATAAGAGTCATTCTAACACCGTGCTTTAGAAATTTTGGATCAAAGTGTGCACTACAAACACCTGAATGTTCTGTAGGAAACCAATTTTTTCTATTAACAAACTTAATCCATTTTTTTCTTAACTCAGGTCTTTTAAGAGCATCAGGAAACGCAAAAACACTATTTTCTTTGTTATAAACTGTTGTTTCTGAAGTCAATTTTAGAGTATTCACATTTGTATTTAATGATTTACTTTTGTATCCATTGCAACAGTATATCACTGCACACTTGTTTGGCATTGTATTAAGAATTCTAGGTTTGAAAATAAAAGTAATTCTTATATTTTTGAAGCACAATAAAAATAATCATATCTCAAAAGCGACAAGCTGTTATAAATTTAAATATTGTATTTATATTGTTACTTAACTAAAATCTTATTTAAAACATCAAAATTAATAAGTTCCTCATAACTAAACTCATAATAAAATTCATATATAATCAAAAAATATTATATATAAC
This sequence comes from Hydra vulgaris, assembly GCF_038396675.1. NCBI lineage: Eukaryota > Metazoa > Cnidaria > Hydrozoa > Anthoathecata > Hydridae > Hydra > Hydra vulgaris. The sequence goes on along the minus strand of NC_088925.1, from coordinate 28,840,848 downwards.
AAGAAAAACAAAGCCTCCTGTTTAATAATGGTATCGTTTATTACAGCAAATAAAATTGGCCTCCTAATTTTTTCCGTAAAAACCAACAAACCCGGCCGTATATTTATAGTAGGCCATGGTACCAGCTAAAAGTAATATTAAATTTTGGGATAAAATTGTTGCAAAAATTGATAGTAAAAAAATTTCTATTAATATTAATTTATTGTGCACTTAATAGTGCACAATAAATAATTAATTTATTGTGCACTTATTCGTGCATTAATAATCATTTTTATAGTTTGCGCCAGCTTACCCCGTGATAAGTTGGCGCAAAATTTATTTTTTTTTGCGGGCCCGGAAAGGCCCCAAGAATTTTCTTTTGTAAATGAATGCAAATTTTATAAGTTACCCTAATCCATACTCTTTAAGACTACACTTTAATATTTTTAAAAAAATGTACTATTAGGGCTACAGAGCTCATAGAGTAAAAACCGAGCCAACTAGCCCCGGTCTCCCCTACATTGTTTTTGTTATACATTTTTAAAATTCGTGTATTGCATTTGATTCGTTCATCGAGTTCTTTACTTAGCTGACTGTCAACTCTAAAAGAAATATTTTCAAGTGTTGGTTGAATAATATAATATTCGTCCAAGTTACGTTTGTGCTAAACTCTATTTTTGTGACAATCTAATTTTTCTTTTTTATTCCAATTATTAAAGGGTTTGTTTACAAAAGACTCCGATTCTTTTTAGAAACAAAGCACATGAGCAGCAAAACAAACCTGCATGTCCAATTAACATTCGCCCATCCATTTGATCGAAAACTTTTTTGGAAAGTTTTTTGCTATAATATGTTTTGTGATGTATTGAATTTTGATTTCAGACGACGTCTTTATTATATTTTGCTCAATAGTTCTTATGTTTAGTAATGACATTTCCATTATCATAAAAAATGAGCGTTCTCAACACCTGACACCATTTTTAAGTGTTCTTCAACTATTTGAATGTCGTTATGTTAATGATTACTAGTTGCATCAAAAGATGTGGACGATAATTCGTCCAACTTTTTTTTCCGTGAAGTTCGTGAAAACTGCCTGAATTTTCCACGATTGTTCTTGTACTAGTTTTATTGAAGACATGCTCATGTTTTCATTTTGCTTTTTTTTTTATAAAAATAAGATGTTAATTTTGCAGAAGATTTCAACTTTTTTAGTTTTTCAATACGTCTTACTCTCAGCCCCATCTTTTCTGTTTTGATTTTTATGAAACTTAATAATTTATGATAAAATAATACATATAAGTAAATACGAATGCTAAAAAGTTTTCCTTTTAAAACTGCGCTATATTCACTTTTTTTTAACCAGTTCAATTAGGTAACGTTAGTAAAAAACAAGTTGGGGGCGTCCATAAATTACGTCACACAATTTTTGACATTTTTGGACTCCCCCCCCCCCCCCCACCTCGTCACAAAATCGTAATCGTGGACGACCCCTTTAAAGCTATTATGCATTAATGTTGTTATGCAACAAAATTTAATTGTTGAATTTTAAAAAAACTTGAGGCAACACTACTCTTATGAAAAAAAAAAAAAAAATCATACATTTAGTAAAGTTTTGAAATCGGCCCGTTTTTTTAAGATGAGGGTGATAGCCACCCAACTCACCCCCTAGTTATAGTTTTGTGAAATATTTATGTATATTATAATATAAATATACTTCATATAAAATAAAGTTTAGAAACTTTATTATACAAAACACAAAAGTATAGTATAAAAATTGAATATAATCTACAAGAAATATTTTTATAAGAAATTAATGAAAATAAGAATAAATTTTTAATTAAAATTAAAAAATAAATAGTTTAGAAACTCTATTATACAAAACACAAAACTATAGTACAAAAATTGAATATAATATACAAGAAATATATTTATAAGAAATTAATAAAAATAAGAATAAATTTTTAAAGATATATAAAATAAATAGTTTAGAAACTCTATTATACAAAACACATTACTATAGTATAAAAATTAAATATAATATACAAGAAATATATAAGTACTCCCTCAGTGGCGGATTAATACATTTTGGTGCCCGGGGCTATTTTAAAGTAGGAGACCCCTTTTCATGGGCAACGACGAAAATGAGTAAAATAAAGACTTTCTTAAAAAAGCTATCGCTAACTTTTCTTTAAGTTAAGATTTTATATTTATTTTATCGATTTAAGTTAAGTGATTTCTTTCTGTTTTTCTTTTCCGCAAGCTCAGCTATCACATCGCTGAAATCCATAGTTTCTAACAATTTTGATTCAATAGTTATTCTTGCTATATTATTTAAACGGTTATTTATGTTGATCAGTGAATGTTCTTAACTGTTTTAAGAGTAGAGAATTATCTTTCAGCCTCACAATTTATTATGGGAATAGTTAGAAACAAACGATATGTTATATAAACATTCAAAAATACTTTAATAATATCGGTTTAAACAATCCAATTTAAAACATATAGAGGAATCAATGTGTTTTTAGTTCCAGATTTATCTTTTTTATGAGAAATAAAAGAACTGGAGGTTGCAACTTTAATAATGATACAATTATCGATACGAATCTTCTAAATCCTTTGTGCACGCTTTTACAATTTTTTTGCGCTAACTTGCAATTCCGTGATAGTAAAAGTTAACATCTTTGACAGAAATCGATATAACTTATTTATGTGGATGTAACCATCACTTCTTATAGTTAGTTGTGTCACAAGTTTGTCAATACTTGAAGTTGTTAAAACTTGTCAGATTTGTTTAAAGCATCAAATTGGTTTTCTCTTTTGATCATTCTTTTAAATAATTTTCTTTTGTTCTTACAAGAATAGTCTTTTTCAATAAACGAGCTAAGTTTTTTCGAATCATTTTCCTAGATAGCAATATTAGCGTAATTTAGATAGCAATCAATAATTAAAAAACCTTAATAACAAATGATTAGAAGTAGTTAGCGAAATTACTTTGGTTCAACGTATGTAAAATCATCTCAAAAGTTGGTAGTTTTTCCGATCTAAACCCAACGTTGATCCAATATAAAGGGATCAACGTTGACCAAATGTGTGTAACCTCACATTTGATCCAATGTTTATAACGCAACTTTTATCCAATTTGTATAAATTAACGTTGAATTACACACATTGAATCAACCCAGCTTGCTTACATACGTTGATAAAACGTTAGAACAATGTTGCGCGTTGCGTTGGCCCAACATCGACCGCCAACGTTGTTTTTATATCATTTTGGTGACAAATGCGACGTCGCCATTAACCAAAATACAACGTTGGTCCAACGTTGTACTTTAAGTAGGCATTTCGTAATATTTTAGGTTGATTCAACGTTGTATTTTATGTTTGCACAACGTCATTTAACCTTTATTGAAATTAAACTTATTAGATTTAGATTTTAATGGTATGGTGGTTTATCCTCCTCCAGCTAGTTGCCACACGAGGTCACTTTACCAAGGCCCGCAATGACAAACTCAGCTAATTAATGGCGTCATAACCCGCTCTACAAACCAAGAGTAAAGTGAGTTTGGGAAGAACAAAGATATATTAGAGTGAAAGACGGAAAGAGTCGTGTTAGAAATATAGCATAGAGATAGCGGATATGAATTGCACACGATGTTAAAAGGTGCAGTACATCAGTTAATTAGGTCACCTAACTAATGTATGCGGAAAACCACAAGCAAAACTAAAAAATTTCAGTATGTTTTTTTTTCCGTTTAGATTTATATTTTACCGAATAATAATAACTACATATATAATATTGCATAAACGCATAGAGAGGCATTATTCATAATTGTTTGGCTTATGGTTTGACATGTCGTTACATGAGAAAGAGAAAACATATCAGCAAAATGTATTTCCATAATCAACTGAAATATAATTGACGAAAAATACAATGTTTAGCCAATGTAATATATATATATATATATATATATATATATATATATATATATATATATATATATATATATATATATACATATATATATATATATATATATATATATATATATATATATATATGTATATATATACATGTTATACATGTTATATATATATATATATATATATATATATATATATATATATATATATATATATATATATATATATATCTATATATATATATATATATATATATATATATATATATATATATACATATATATACAACTATATGAAAATATCAACTTCCAAAAAAAAATTGGTAAAAAATTTTTTACCTAGGCGGGATCGCAGTTTTCGAAAAGGTAAAATTGTTCATTTATGCGTAAATGCAAGGAGGGTCAAAATTTTTAAATTATTGAAATATGAAACTATTTAGATTTTTATATATATATTACCATAAATGTGTAGAATTGTGAACAATTATTTTTTCTAAAAAAAACAAATTTTCGCGGGGAAAAGGGTCCTTTTAGGTTGAAAAAAAAGTTAAAATATAATAAATGATAAAGTTTTTAAATAATTAGGACTTTGATTGGAATTTTTTCAATAGAAATTTTCAGATTTTGTTTGAATGACGTCTTCATAGTTCAGACAAAATGACTATAATTGAAAGTGTATCGCAATAATGATGTTGTTATTTTACTTGGGGGTTGAAGTGTAAGGTGTTTTTGACTATTAGGACTTTTTTTACGAGTGTAAGTTGTTTCTGTAATTATGTCTTTATGAGTGGTTTAAAAATTATATAAAAAGAGTTCGTTTTTTTATTTGCAACCATGTAAATGGAAATTCTAATAAAGATATTAAATTAACTATGACTCCTTCAAAAAACACAAGACTCTCTATGGAAACAAAGTTATCAACTTATTTAGGCGGAAGTAAGGATCTTATTCTGTCAGAAGTGCCAACTTTAAGAGATATTTTGAGAAAAAGTCTGCTTATCCAAGAAGCTTTACTCCGAGAAGAAGATGTTAACAGGTAATAATCAAGAAACTCAAAATTTATGAAACAAATTATACATTTAGCATTATATTTAATATTTTTGTTTTTAGAAGGAATATTTCGGTGAGAGAACTTTCTCGACTACTAACTGATATTGTTCTTCAGCAGTGGATGAAAGCAAATGCTCTTTTTAAACCTCCAGTGTTTATTGGAAAGAAAACTTTAATGGAGAAAATTGAATTTTACTGGAACAAGATCAAAGATATAGCACACGGGAAAGCTTCTAAGACACACGTGTCTTTTTGGGAATCAAAACTGGATCAATTGCTAGATATAACATGTTGCGAGTGTGAAATTATGTTAGCTAACGAGTTCTGTTTGAAAAATTATTCTTACGTTGATCAAGTACATATTAAGTGTACTTATGTGAAAGAGAAAAAAATTCCCAAGGCTGAACTTCCATGGCTTAATGCCCAAAGGAAAAAAAAAGGCCTATTTCAAAATACCCGATGGGTTTCAATGACATTAAAGAGACTGCCAGACAGATTTCGCGAGAGGAGAAAAAAATGAAGAGGAAGTCTGGAGTAGAAAAAAAATTAGAAATGGAAAAAAAAAATAAGGTAGAAAATGACGACGTTGTTGAATGTTTAATTGAGGAAAATTCAGATTTAAAAAAAGAAAAGATTTCATAAGATTCGCTTCAAAACAAGATTTGGAAAAAAAAACTATATGTCAATTAGTCATACTGCAGAAGTTTCAATAAGATATGATTATTTCACCAGCAGCAACATCAGCTATTGAAGTATTTGACGCCTGATATGTCTTATTTAGCTGTTGATCCTATGAAAGTAAGAAGAACAAGGGAAGCAATAATGGAGAGAGTAATAATGTCTGAAGAAAAATTAACTGACGAAGAACCTGTAAAAGGTTTGTTTATTGATGGAAAGAAGGACTCAACTTTAATTTTGGAACAGAATCCTCTAACAAATATATTTCACATGAGAACTATAAAAGAAGAACATATAACTGTGACCTGTGAGCCTGATAGAAGATACTTTACTCATTACACGACACCTAAAGCTATACACCAAGCAAACCAGCCAAAGAAGCCGCATTTGCTCTTTACAATTGGATGGTTCCAAGGGCAATCCATGAGTCCTTAGAGGTTGTAGGTGGAGATTCTACAAAGTCCATGACAGGTTCAGGAAAAGATGGAGGTTTGCTGTCAAATCTGGAACAATTAGTAGGGAGAAAATTATTTGGGTCTATTTGTATGCTCCATTGTAATGAACTACCATTAATGCACATAACTGTTGAACTGGATGGCCCAACTAATTCAAAGGATGGTTTTACTGGCCCTATTAGAAAAGCTTTATCTAAAGTCAATAGCATAAAATGACTTGAAAAGTTTGAACCTATAGCACAGCTGGAACCTTTAATTGAAATTCCTGAAAAAGTTCTCAAAACAATGTCAACAGATGCAGCTCTCTGTTTAAAGTTGATACAATGTTTGTCCACTGGCAAGATGGACATAAATTTTTCTAAAGCAAAGTGTGGAAATATTTGCCACAGCAGATGGCTTACCACAGCAGAAGCTTTCATTTTCCTCTATATAAGTGATCACACTTTTACTGGTGACGTTCTTCGAAAGTTTCATTTAATCGTTAATTGGGTAGCTCAAGTATATTTCCACATGTGGTATGAAATCAAAGTAAAACACAGTATTGTAGATGGCCCAGGTCACTTAGTAACACTGTTGCGACTGCTGAAAAAGCAAGATAATGAAGTTCAAAATATTGCCACACAATACATTCAAAATGGAGCCTTATTTGCCCACTCGGAATCCCTTATTTTAACGCTTTTGTCTAGCTCAGATGAAGAATCGAGGAAGCTTGTCATTAAAACAATTAAAGATATAAGAAAAACCTCGCAGTTCGAGACACAGCTGTAAGGTCACGATAGAAGATTTTTCTCAATACAGAAGCTTTGTCTATCAAAGAGCTAATAGATTGGGAGAAGGAAAAATATCAGAACCAGTGTCTACATGCCAAATCTCTACATACCATTTTGACAAATATCTGGTCACTCGTTTTGAAGCTCCGTACTTTCCTCTTCACACCCAATCTTGTGAAAGGCCAGTAAAAGAAGTTACAGAAGCAGCACTTTCCGTTTGTGGTTTTGAAAAAAGAGACGGGTTTGTGAGAGCACGAATGAATAACAGAAAAACTTTGCCGGAACTAAAATCAAAAAAAAAATTTAGTAATCTTTTTTTAACAAAACTGTAAACAAAAACATTTTTATGATTATATTATAACTTAACATTGTTTTGTTTTTAATGTTGTTAAGCTAAACGATGTTGTTAAGCTGAACTATGAAGATGTCATTCACACATTTAAAGTCTGAAAATTTCTAATGAAAAAATTCCAATGAAAGTCCTAATTTTTAAAAACTTTATCATTTATTATATTTTAACTTTTTTTTTCAATCTTATAAGGCCCTTTTCCCCAAGGAAAATTTATTTTTTTTTAAAAAAAATTATTGACGTTTCACAACATATGGTAATATATATATATAAAATCTAAATAGTTTCATATTTCAATAATTTAAAAATTTTGACCCACCTTGCATTTATTCATAAATGAACAATTTTACCTTTTCGAAAACTGCAATCCCGCCTCGGTGAAAATAATTTTTTTTCAATTTTTTTTTTGGAAGTTAATATTTACATATAATGGCACCATAAAAATTATCCGCCGAATTGAAAATTAAAAATTTTAAAAGTATGATGTACCCTATTGTATATATTGATATATATCAATGATATACCTATCAATATATATCAATGTCATCATCTGATGTGCCATCATTTTCGTCGTTTGTATTTACGTCTACCTTATTTAGTATAAAAAATCAGTAACTTCTTTTAGAAGAATATATGTTTATATCTTGTACTTAAAGATAATGAACTTATAATTAGATCTGACGATCCTGGGGAAAAAAAATATCCTAAAAGATTAACTCTTAGCCCAAAACCGAGGGTAAAAAATTATTTTCAGGGTAAAAATTTTTTAAAAATATTTCAACAAAATGTTTTTGATTTTTTCCATTTGGGGGCCTCTCATTTTTTTTAAAAATTGCTAAACCATCATCGCGGTATAATGCGCAATCATTTTTATTTTAAAATTGCTAAACCATCATCGCGGTATAATGCGCAATCATTTTTATTTTAAAATTGCTAAACCATCATCGCGGTATAATGCGCAATTATTTTTATTTTAAAATTGCTAAACCATCATCGTGGTATAATGCGCAATCATTTTTATTTTAAAATTGCTAAACCATCATCGCGGTATAATGCGCAATCATTTTTATTTTAAAATTGTGCAATTTGAAACAAAAGATAAATTCCCACAAGTTCACAAACTTCAGCACAGTCAAATTTTTATGAAACATCGAATAAACCGCTTAATTTTTTAATCCAAACTTGATCACCATTAAATAATAATGGTTTTCTTGCGTGATAGATCAATGTTTTATGGTTAGCGTCAATGACAAAAACAAAAAATCAAATAAAAGATTAAATAAATAAAGAAGGTAAACGGATATTAAAAAATCACGACGTTTTCAATAAAATTGACATTAATATTTCTTCAAACTATTTTATAAAAATAAAAGATCATAAAGAAAACTTTACAAATAATCCAACTGTCCGTTAATTAAACCCTGCCAAAAATGAAATCGGCAGAATCCGTAAAGTTATACTTTCCAATATAAACTCTGAACTTGCAAAGAAACTTCATCTCAATCAGTGGAAAAAAACCCAAGATACCACAAACTGATTTAATTGCATCAGTGATAAGCGCCTTTATAAATTCCTTATTTTTGATATTGTTGATTTTTACCCTTCGATAACAGAAAAACTTCTTAATAACGCTATTCATTTTGCCGAGCAGCATCTAAACATTGATCTAAAAAATGAGTGGCCCCAAATGGAAAAAATCAAAAACATTTTGTTGAAATATTTTAAAAAAACGAACTCACTTCATCAATACAGTGCAATATGAAAATTATAAATTACCATGACGTCACATTAAATCTCAATGACCATATTTTCCAACCATATTCTAACCCCGGAAATTCTTTAAATTATATTCATGCTGATTTAAACCATCCGCCTAATATTTTAAAGCAGCTTCTGCAATCAATTGAGTTAAGACTGTCTGCAAATTCGTCAAGTGAAGAAATTTTCCAAAGATCTACTCCTATGTACAATCACGCGCTATTAAGATCCGGTTTTAATCACAAACTTTCATATCACCCTAATTTAAATTTACCTCATACCAAAAACCGTAAATGCAACATCATATGGTTCAACCCTCCTTTCAGCAAAAATGTTAGCACTAATATAGGAAAAAGCTTTTTAACCTTGATCAACAAACGCTTCCCAATAAATCATAGACTCCACAAAATATTTAAAAGAAACACGATAAAAATAAGCCGAATATGAAGTCTTTTTTAAACGCACACAATCAACAAATTATGAACAACAAAGAAATTCCACCTAAAACCAACTGCAATTGTCTTAATAAAAATACCTGCCCTTTATCAAACCAATGCTTAACAAAAAACATTGTATAGCAAGCCAATATAAGTTCCAATAAATTATTGAATAATCCTACTAACACTCCTGTCAACAAATTCTACATCGGTATAAGTGAAACACCATTCAAAATTAGATATGCCAACCATATAAAATCATTTAATATTCTAAAATACAAAAGCGACACAGAATTATCAAAAGAATTTTTGAAATTAAAAGATGTCAACTTAAACCCAGTTGTTAAATGGAAAATAATTAAGCAATACAATGCTTACAACCCAACCACGAAGTCCTGCAAACTATGCACAAACGAAAAATATGAAATTCTATTTTCCAAAAATAAAAGTCTGCTAAACAAAAAAAGTGAAATGCTAACCAAGTGCAGGCATCGAAACAAATTTCTTCTCGTCCTATTCGACACGGGTGATTGATCATCAATTTTCTAATTAATAAAAATTGTTTGTTTTGACGTCAGAACTCATTTCATTGTTTGTTATGTTTTTAATCTGTCAATTTCTGTATTTTGTATTTTTTAACGGTTTTTTCTTAATTTAAAGAATAAAATATTGCTGATGATTGCCAAACGGCATGAAATTTTAAGTTCCATCACAAAGTTGTATTTTTTCAAATAATCAAACTCTTTCTCTCTCTCTCTCTCTCTTTATATATATATATATATATATATATATATATATATATATATATATATATATATATATATATATATATATATATATACATATATATATATATATATATATATATATATATATATATATATATATATATATATATATATATATATATATATTCTGAAAATAAATTTTCACGGCGATTTACAAATAGTCATGAAATACTAATCTCAAGTAAATACCTTAAAAAATTAGTTCATTTATATACAATTAATCTTAGTAATAATAATAATAATAATATTAATAATAGTAATAAAGTAATTATAATAATTTAAATAAATCGGTATTACTTTTCATACAGCAATCGTTTTTACTTACAAAGTTACAGTTACAAACTGTAATTAACTGACAAAACGTAACAACTAACAATGACATAAAAACGACTATTGCTAAAAAAATTATAAAGATTTAGTAGATATATTAATATAATCATAGTTGTTATAATATAATATTCAAAATATATTGCAAATATTATGACCAAATAAATAAATACAGAAAAACACTGAGAAAATCAAAACAAAACACAAGTTACAACAAACATTACAAACAAAACAAAAAATTACCTTTAGCAAAAAAAAAAAAAAAAAAACTTTAGATTAAAAAAAAAAAAATAATACACGGTAGAATAAAACATATGTAATAAATGGCTAAAATGAAAATAAAAACAAATAATATATAACTATATAAAAAAAATTTATATATCATTAAAAATAAATAATGATTAAAAATAAATAAATAAATGACTAACAAAAAATAACAAGTAAAACTATATACGCTAAAAAACTGAAGAAAAATAAATAAATAATAAAATAAATAATCCTAAGAAATATATGAAAGAAAACTAAAGAAATATATGAAAGAAAACTAAAGAAATATATATGTAAAAATAATAAAAATCTTGATTTGCCGATCGTGGTTCCGATGTTTAAATAGTTTTTTTTTCTTTCTTTGCCATTCTTTTTATATGTTTCATTCATTAACGTTTTTTTTTTAACTTCTATTTTCATTACTTTTTTACTCATTTTCTTACAGATATTTCTTTTTCTTTTTTTCTTTTAAAACGTTTGTTTATTCTTCTTTTTTGTTGATTTTATTATGGATAGACCTATTGGACCAGAGTTTTTCAATAGGTCTATCCATAATGGTTGTCTTGTCAGAAGCATATTTACAACATATTGAATCTTATGCTATTCAACAGGCTTTAAATCTCAATATTGCACCAAAGTCTTATAAACGTTATGTTGATGATAGCCAAGCTCGATTTAATAATATTGATGACGCAAATTCTTTTTTAACACTTTAAAATTCACAAGATAAATCAATCCAATATACATGCGAATACGAAAATGCTCAACACCAATTAAATTTTTTAGATATTTGTATTTCAACTAATCACTCCCTTCACAAATATGAGTTTTCCATACGCCGTAAAGATGCAATTACAAACGTACTTATAAAACCAAAATCATGTATTTCACCGAATATCGCAGTTAGTATTTTTAAAGGTTTTTTAGCTCGAGCATACAAAATTTGTTCAGAACATAATATTCAAGATGAAATTAATTTTCTTATTAAGGTTTTTACTGAAAATGGACATTCATATAAACAGTATTCAGATATTGCTAAAAATTATAAATACTCCACAAATAAATCTAGTTCTCAAAAAATTGATACCAAAAATCTTGTTAATTTACCATGGATCTCAAAATTAAGCCTTGTTCTAAGAAGAGAGTTTCGTAAAGTAGGTGTTAAAACAGTCTTCCGTTTTGGTAATCCCTTGATAAATATACTCTGCCGAAACAAGTCTAAACTGCCTCCGAACAGTCATCCAGGAGTGTACCAACTTAATTGCACATGTGATTCATGTTATATTGGTGAAACAAGAAAAAAGATTTCCACACGAATTCAAGAACATAAAAATAATGTTACAAAAGCCAACTGGGAAACATCTGGAATAGTAGAACATTCACAACATTGTAATGGTAAAATAAACTGGGAGAACCCTAAAACGCTTTCTGTTATTTCAAACAACTACACAAGAAAAATTCGTCAGGCCATTAAAATACAACGTGTACAATGTTCAAAACCTAAAGAAAACGTTTTAAATCGTGACAATGACAATTTGGTGATGACTCACCATTGGAAGCCATTTTTTGTAAAATTAAAAATGTTGAATATCTGACGTTGCAATGACATCATTTGGTTACGTTTATTATAATTTTTAAACGGTTTTATCAGTTTGATAATGGCTCTCACTATATGAGCCGAAATATTACGTGAAAAAAGAAATAAATAGTATGATACCGTATATGATGTTTTAATGCTTATAATATATATATATATATATATATATATATATATATATATATATATATATATATATATATATATATATATATATATATATATATATATATATATATGCAAGAAATGAATTTATTATTAAAATAAAATCACATAGAGAAAAAGGTGGAAAATTTAGTCTAACGTTTGACAAATGGACAAGTCTACGCAATCGAAGATATTTGAATATCAATACTCCTTTCAATAAGTTATTTATTAATCTAGAACTGGTTTTAACCAGTTCATTCATGAAAGCTGTACAGCTAAAGTAACAATTGACCTAGTTAAAAAGAAACTATCAGAGTTTGCAATTATCTCTTCAGATGTTATTGCATCAGCCAATTTACTACTATATTGCCGGACCAGATGGAATAGCATTGTGACAATGGTTGAAAGATTTTTAAAAGTGATGGACGCTGTGAAAAAAAATCAAAATAGCTGCAGAAGCATTAGATAAGTGATGCAAATTTACTAACAGCTAATGTAACTTTATATTTTTCTTTGATTGCGTAACAACAATAATGCAATTTCAGAGGAGATGTTACTAGCTCTGTCTTTTCGCGTTAAAGAGCGAGGAAATCAAGATCTTGTGACTTTGATTAAATACCTCTAAACGTGCAATTTACATTCAACTGCTACTCCTGAGCTACCTTCATCTTCAAAAGCTGCAATTACTCGTTATACAAATGACTTATTTAATAGATTATTCAGTGAAAATGTCGATATTGGAATTAAAAGCGAATCCTCTAAAGAAAATAATTGCTTAACAGTTATAAATATTAAAGACAGATTGGTGATAGCTATAAATGCAGCATATAAACCTAAATAGTGTGTTATAACTAAAGATTCTTACAAAAACCTCAAAAAAGAATTTCAAATGTATGAGAATACTGGAAGTATTACAAATAATTTTAAAAAGCTGCTTGATGCCTTAATTTGCATACAGGCAACCTCAATAGAAAGCGAGAGAGTATTTTCATTGTCGTCTAACTTTTGTTTAAAACGAAGATCGTCACTTAGTGACTCATCTCTAGACTGCCTCACAATTTTAAAAAGTTATTTCCTTACCAAATAAGTTCAAAATATGTTTTGCTTAAGTAAAATTAATTTTTCTCGATATATGTATTACAAGTTTTAAATATGCATACTAGGGTGGAGAGATTTTCATAGCAAAAAATTGGACTCAAAAAAGTTGAAAAAAATGCATTTTTTGTAAGTTATAATTTTATTAAATAAAAAATTTTTGTAAAAAAATATTTACGAAAATATATCTCGTTTTGTTAAAAACGGGGGTTTTTAAAGAAAAAAATGACTTTTTTTTACTCCTTTTTTTTTCAAATAAAAGCAAATATTATTTTCAAAATCAGCATATTATACTGCTTCTTTTGAAAAAATTTCAGCAATATTAAGCCCATTCGAGGATTTAGAATCCAAAGGGGTATCAAAAATTTTTTAAATCACTCCACCCTAATGCATACATATACAAATTTTGTATAGACAAATTTGAAATAAGATAACATTTTAAAAATGAATGCCGTTTTCTTATTAAAAGTTAGTCTTGTGTTTATATATTTGTTTAAGACAGGATTTATTTCCAGGAATCCGGGAAATTATTTTTAAATTTCTCGCTTTCCAGGATCAAAAAAATCCTGGGAACTGGTACCCTCTAAACTCAACAACAAATTTAAATAAAAACTTTGTTTATTAAACACTTTTAAATTAAAGAAAATGGCTAAAATAATCATAGAGCTAACTCCTGATGAGCTTATTGAAGCAACATCAATTGTGGCAGCAAGATTAAATATTGGAATACGACCTCAGACCGCAATTATGTCTGCCATTCTTGCCAAATCTAATGTTAATTGTAAATAAATAAGGATCTCTAGGTCTCCTGTTCACAGAAAACAATTTCAGGCAATTCAGTTAACAGGGGACCTTCTAAGAAAGCAAATAATTAATTTACTCAAAATTAAATCAATTATTTGCATTTAAATAATTGAATTTCTTTTAAAAGCAAATAATTGATATACTAAAATACTAGTTCTACATTTTGAAACAAAACTAGTTAAAAAAAAATTCAGAAGATCTTAAAATATTCATTGTTTATGACAAATAGGCTGTGAGCGTTAGTTCTTCAGATGCTCCAGATTGCGACGATATATTGCTTGGGGTTGCCCAACTAAAAAATGGTACTAGAGCATGCCAGACAATAGAGCTTACAAAATTATTGAAATATTGCGAGTGTGTTAATCAACTGCTTGCTTGCTGCTGTGATTCAATTGCTAAGCGTAAAACTTAACCTCCGCTTAATATGGTTGTTATGCCGACATCGAATATATGAGGTGTGTGTGTCTCAGTTTTTGGAAGTTCTCACAAGAAAGACAAAAGGTCCTCATAGAGCATTGTATTTAAAGTTGAAAGTTGTTCAACTTTAAATAGAATAGTTGCACTTTTTTCCACTCTTTTATCGTATAAAAAAGTGGAACGAAGTTTGCACAGAAGTAAACACCTTGTATAATATGGTATAAATGAGTTGGGATAATCTAGAAGTTGATTCAGTGTTGTACACCCTTGTAAAAAATGTCCTTACTACCTGTTCAAAAGCTCTGCTCAAAAATACTTTTGCGAGAGGTGATTATGGGAATCTTTGCCAGCTTGTTATTTTTTATCTCGGTGGAAGTGTTACTAATTTTAAATTCCACTGACCAAAACGTGTTGTGAGGCACGTTTTACGGCAGACGGACTTTTCCTCCTTACATTGAAAACGACAAAAAAGTGTTTTTTACCGCCATTCTTAATGCATCATGGTTTTTAAAAAGTTCTCAGTCTTCAAAAGCATCCAAGTATGATCTTGATGCTTTCAGGGCAAGTCTTATAATACAAGACCAATACAATGACCAGTTAGAAAAGTCTTCAACAAAGAGTATAAAAGGACACTCTTGGTACCTAACTCCCCAGCTTATTATGTTAGCGATTGGAGATTATGACGTTGAAGACAATAAAAAAATAAAGATTATTATTAAACCAGCTTAAATTTTCTACGTCTACATTCCAATTTGGAATGTAGACGTAGAAAATTTTAATCTCAAAATATTTCGGTTTTTGATTCCGAAACAACACTCTTCTTCTCAACATCTTTTTTGTTTGGTCTAGAATTTCAAAAAGATATCAAGACTATGTCTTAGTATCTCTTTGAAATTGTTGGAGTTTCAAAAAGCGAGGTTGAACAGTAGGGTACGGTTGAGTAAAATTTTGGAAGAATACTAAATGTTTTTGTAAGTTCTGTTTATTTGATATATCTCTCTCTACTGTGT